>NC_091569.1:17990795-17993295 GCF_042767895.1 Penaeus vannamei | reverse complement strand
CCGCCGCCGTTGCAGCACTTCCCAGATGGACTCTCCCGATGACGGTTCCTTCGGCCACAAACTTCCTGCTTCGGTTTTCTGTGTTTGTGGACCTCGGACAATTTTTTTCTCACGTTTTCTCTCTCTCCGTCACCCTCCCTCCCTCCCTCCCTCCCTCCCTCCCTCCCTCTCTCTCTCTCTCTCTCTCTCTCTCTCTCTCTCTCTCTCTCTCTCTCTCTCTCTCTTTCTCTCTCTCTCTCTCTCTCTCTCTCTCTTTTTTAGTATAATTTCTTTGAATGATTGTCCAATGTATTTGATATTTTATTCGTGTGTGGGATGGGAGTGATTTTCGTCTAGCCGATTTAAATTGTTTGTCATGTCATTTTCCTCATTGCCTTTTTTCATCTCTCAATTCACGACTTACTTTTTTTATTTTCTTTTATCCATGCCATTCAAAAAATTCCTTATCAGTCGTCCTTCATTTCCTTCTCGTATGTTTTCTTCTGTGTGTTTTGGCTCCTAATTTTCTGCCTCCCCTGCTCATTTTCCTGTTTTTTCTATCTCTTTTTCAATTTTCGCCTCCCCTTCTCACCCCTACCCGCAAATCGCCCCTCCCACGACCCCTTCCCCCCTCCCCCTCCTCCCCTTCAACCGGAAATCCCCTGGAAATGAAAAATATAAAAAAGAAAAGGGAAAGATGGGAGAGAGGGGGGAGGAAGGGAAGAAGGGAGAGAGTGAGGGAGGAAAGGAGGGAAAGAAGAAGGGAGATAGTAAGAGAGGGAGGAAAGGAGGGAAAGAAGAAGGGAGATAGTAAGAGAGGTAGGGAAAGAGAGGAAGGAGGAGCAACTGCAAAAGAGATGAAAAAAATAAAAGAGCTAAAAGTCCACATGAAAATAAAATGGCCTACCCATCACATAAATCCTAAATAATCGTTTAATCAGAAAATCTAAACATCGGCTTACCTTCACCGATAGACAGTAAATTCCACTAATAAGTAAGTGAAACGAAAGACGAAAGAAGATTATAAATCCCGAGAGAAAAAAAATGCGAAAAAAGGCAGAGGCATATATAAATCCGGAAAATGAAAAAGACACATCGAATAAAAGAAAAGAGACAAGAAGATAACGACAATGAATAAACAAAATACCCAGAAGAAAGACAAGAACACGCGACCGCATGTAAAAGGGCGGATCTTGTAAAAGGGAAAGTATCATTTACAGGAACTGCCGGAGCCAATAAAATCCCTGATGAGGTGTTAATCCCCGCCCACGTCACCGAGATGTGAGGGAGGGCTCGGAGGGGCGTGAGGAAGGGCGGAGGGCGTGGGGATGTTATCAGGAAGGGTGGGCGTGGGCTGGGGCACGGGCGTGGAGGGTGGAGAAAGGCCATATACAGGGTTCAACGATTCCACCATGAGCAATAAATGGATAAATGAACACATAGATGAAAACGAATAAATGAACACATAGATAGGAATGAATAAATCAAAAGATATATGTATATACGTGTATACACCTACACGCGCGTATATATACATACAAATAGCAGTTACACATATATAAATATAAATATAAATATATATATATATATATATATATATATATATATATATATATATATATATATATATAATCAATATACAGACCTCGAGAAACAATTCAAAAAATAGGAAAGAAAAATACTTACCTACGGCCCGTGAAACAGTCTCCGTAATAGAGACGAGAAATATGAAATACATTACATCAATGAAGATCATAACAGTAACGTAAAACAAGATCTGTACTCACCATACTGACAGCGCGAGCCGTAGAATCCTCGAGGACAGATGCAGCGGTTGTAGACGCAGCGCCCACCGTTGTAGCAGAAGATGCGCCCACACCCAGCTGTAACCATACACGTCATCACAGCCGCCCACAGAAGGATTGTCCGCAGCTCTCCCATCTTGGCTCAGCGTGCGGGGGGAACTATATATATGATCTTTCTATGTCTTTCTTAAAACTTCAATTTCCTCCTTAATATGATTTTGATTTTTACTAGTAACACCTGTGAGCTTCTGATACAGTCATTGTCTTTCGTAACCCTGTGGGAAAATAGTCTCTCCTGCGCAAGTAAATTAGATCTCAGTATCTGGCACTAATTGATGAGGGTGGTTGCGCCTACGTCACCGGATCTCACTGCGAGAGACCTACGGGTTGGAAGGGTAATCAACCGTATATATCTTTTTTTGGCACGGTTGTGATAGCATGCTGCGCTGCCTCCGGATCCAAAATAGTCCAAATCATATAAAATTATAGTGATAAAGCGTCTAAATCATGTTTCCTCTTCTTCTTCTTGTGTGAAATCAACTGTATATTTTTGGTGTGACCTTAATAACATTCACCTCCCCCAGGTCTAAAATATTCCGAGAAAACATCAAATTCATATTTTTTCTTCACCTTTCTCCTAAATCAACCATATGTATTTTTGGCAAAGATGATGTCAGCTTTAAGTGATACAAAGCTTTAGCAAATATGCAAAACGA
>NC_091569.1:17980795-17985795 GCF_042767895.1 Penaeus vannamei | reverse complement strand
TTTATGTGTGTGTGTGTGTGTGTGTGTGTGTGTGTGTGTATGTGTGTGTGTGTGTGTGTGTGTGTGTGTGTGTGTGTGTGTGTGTGTGTGTGTGTGTGTGTGCAATATATATATATATATATATATATATATATATATATGTGTGTGTGTGTGTGTGTGTGTGTGTGTGTGTGTGTGTGTGTGTGTGTGTGTGTGTGTGTGTAATATATATATACATATATATGTAAGATATATATATATATACATATATATATATATAAAATATATATATATATATATATATATATATATATATATATATATATATATATATATAAATGATACGTATTTTACACAGAGTCGATTTAACTCCATAGCGGCGGTTACATGAAAAGGAGGAGCTGTAGGTGGCAGTGTGTGTGTTTATATACAAGTAAATCTATTTGTCTGATCAGTACACTTACACACAGACAACCACACATGAATTGAGTAAATACGAAAACATACTGTATAATCACATATTCAAACCTACTAACACAAACACTTCAGAAGTGATATATCCCCCCACACCTGCATATTCATGTGCAAATAAATCATAAATCATTAGCCTGTGACACCGAACGCGGCTTTCAAAAGAACGCAGCGTGTAAACGGACATCATGAATGGGCGTCCGGATCCCTTATAAAGACTTCGACTTCATCGTATAATGAGCATTATTAAACTAAAGACAAATACGAACTAAACAAGGGGCAAGATATATGGTATGTTTATCGCAAAAGGAAAAAAATAATAATATCCATTCATAATCTAGACAAACACGTTTTGTTAATATAAATAATAGCCCATGCCAAAGGTTTGTCATTGAATGTTTCTCATGAAGGTCGCGCGACCAAGTAAGAAAAGGTTTTACAGATGTTTCATTTATACATTATACAAATTCTTAGATTAGCAATATCCACGTACCGAAATAATGACATACACATTTGGGAAGAATCAATAAAATGTAAATAAAAATAAAAAATAGATCAAAAGTATGCGCATGTGTTTGTGCTGTTATATTATATTTAGGTGTCCACATTTAGGTGTCCAATGCAGTTTACATATGAACAAATAAATCAATAAATACATGTAAACAGTATATAACACGCACGCACATACAGACACGCATGCACAAACACACATAATGATAATAGCGATGATTATAACAATAATAAGAATAACAATAAAGATGGTGGTGATAAAAATAGTAATAATGATAGCATATAATAATAACTATAATTATTATTATCATCATTATTTCTTATCATTGTCATTATTATCATCATAATTATAACAACAATAATAATTATATAGATAATAATAACAACAACAATAGCACAATGATAATTCTGCTTTTAACAATTATAACATCAGTACCACTAATAACACTAGAATGATAAATCTACAGTCATCTTTCATTCTTATAATTTAAAGAATGAAACCGCTTTGAATTTTTTTTTTTCACCTGCCCCGAGCCATCCATCCGACTGGCGACCCGAACGCTACAGAGGTCAAGGATGAACCAACTCTTTTTGAACCAGCAGGCAAGAAGGGTCCAAGAAGCATAGATAATGCTGCCCAGAAGATGGGTCTCAATTCGGGTGGTACAAATATACATATATTTGCAAAGGGAGTTTAAGTGTAGTCTCCTGAGGGAAATCATAGACTTGGATTTACTGCAATGGACTTGCGCTTACATCAACTCAGCTTAAGAGAGATTAAAGAGAGGAACAACGGTGAAACAGTCTTTTATCCTTATTATGAAAGGATATCACTTTACTTATCTATGTCAGGGAATCTGAACTAAGATAATATAATCGCTCCTACAATACGCTTCAAACCACACTTATTGATCTAGCACTCTTTCACAACTTATTTACGAAGATGTTCTGGCAAGTCTGGGGATTCTACTTATCAGAAGAATACCTACCAGATTCTTATCACGCGTGTTCACCAGATGCCATTTTCTTTTTTTTCTTCCTTTTTCCTAGAAAGTGCGGATCCTTAAAGCTTCAAAGACCAGACAACCATTACTGCTGCGACATAGATAATCTCCAGCTGGAAGCTAACACATGAAACCGAATAGAGAACATGAACTTTGAACTTCGAAGCTTGAATCTCCTGAATGCGCATGGAGTTGGATCTGGACAGTGTATGATTTCTTGTGAGGAAATATAGAAGTCCTTGAAGTATGGCTGCAAAGACAATATTCAACCAAGTCAGTGTCTCCAGCTGAAAATAGGATGATCCTTCAAAGACATGGAAAAATAGCAAAGACGATAAGAACAAAAAGAAATCCACAGCCATCAGTACTTAGAATATATCACCAGGAAATGACGTCTGTACGTGATAATCAGAGGAGAGTTTGCTGAGGTTTGCCACAGAAGTTTCCATTGTTCCGTTCTGGTGATGCTTCATTCACTCCCCTGATGTCACAATATCGTCTACCATTATGGCGTCTGGCATTTATATTCGTCACAAAATACCATCGTTAAAACATGAATGTCCGGCGACTTCCCAAAGCAACAAAAACCTCACGGGATATGACCAAAAACTTGAAGTCTCCTCTACATACAAGCAAAGAGCAGTGATACATTCATTCCTTAGAAGGCAACACGCTGGACCAGCATTATAAACGTCAGCAAAGCACTGAATCGTAATACTGCGTAGAGTAGCCACAAATCAAACAAAAATCCTGGGGCTTGCAGTTTAGTAGTTATTAAGGCCAGGCGGTTCGAAAGGTCACGCTTGCAGCCCTCTCCGCCACCGGCCTCACCTGAGCGGAGTCTCTGATTGCTCAAAGGAAATCCTATCTAGAGACCAAACATATGCGCCACATGCAAAACTCGCTGCTCCAGGACACAACACACACTGATTACAAACTCTTCCGCATATACATTACCACATTCTTTCGAGGCTGGATGACCAACAACCTTGCAGCAGAAAGCAAGAATATATTTCTTTATGTAGGGGCCTACCATTTCCCACATCCACACCTATCCACCACATTCTTTCGAATCTGGATGGCAAACAACCTTGCAAGAGAAAACAAGAATAACATCTTTCTCTTCTTTCTTTTTGTACGTGGGAGCCTGCCATCTATATTCACACCTATCCTAACACTGAAGCTAACACCAGCATCGAGAAGAAAAACGGACTCTTTCGAAGGACAAGCATATCAGGCGATTGTCACTCTCTTACCATCTCTTTAGGCGAGTGATCTGTCTCCGGCCAAGTGTCCAGCTGACAGTATCTCTGACAGATGAAATGTTAACAGGAGCAACATGCAGTTGTTCTGGTGTGTCAGCTGTTTTTATAGTGATTAAATTAATTAGCAATTCTGGCGTTCTGTGTTAAAATGCTGTGGCTTTTATTTGCTTTCATTGACATTTACTTTCCTTGTAAGTAGTATAGCATTACCATGATCATTATTTTTATCATTACCATTACCATTTTTACAGCTGTTATGATCATTAATACTGATATTATCATTGCTACTACTATTACTACTACTGCCACTACTACTACTCCTGCTATTACTATTAATATTATTATCATCATTATTATCATTTATTTTCATCTAACATTATTATTATTTTCGTTATCATTATCTTGATCATCATTATCATCATTAGCATTATCGCCAGTAGAAATAGGTCAATAATTGTATTCCTTGTCATTATTACTGATTGTTTTACTACCGAAATCAACATCAACATATAAAGCAGATATTCGTCACACACACACACACACACACACACACACACACACACACACACACACACACACACACACACACACACACACACACACACACACACACACACACACACACACACACACACACACACACACACACACACACACACCTACGCCTCCGATAACGACCCGACCTCCCGTTTGATCTAGCCGTTAACGAGCAGATCCTGTTGACCTCTCCCCCTTTCCTCCTACTTCTTACACCCTCCCTCTTTTCTCTCCTCTTTCCTCCATTCCCTTCCTTCTCTTTTCTCCCCCTCTTCCTCTCCTGTCCCTCTTCCCTTCTGTCTGTCCGTCCGTCTGTCTGTCTCTCTCTCTCGCCCACCCACCCTCTCTCTCTCTCTCTCTCTCTCTCTCTCTCTCTCTCTCTCTCTCTCTCTCTCTCTCTCGCTCTCTTTCTCTCTTCTCTTTCTCTTTCTCTTTCTCTTTCTCTTTCTCTTTCTCTTTCTCTTTCTCTTTCTCTTTCTCTTTCTCTTTCTCTTTCTCTTTCTCTCTTTCTCTCTTTCTCTCTTTCTCTCTCTCTCTCTCTCTCTCTCTCTCTCTCTCTCTCTCTCTCTCTCTTTCTCTTTCTCTTTCTCTCTCTCTCTCCTCCTACCCCCTCATCAATCCCTTACACCGAACACCCACGTGGCTGTTATATAACATTGATAATTGCATATACGTTATGGCGACCGCTTTGCATATCATCTCCAGCTGGGAGATGAGCGAGATCAGGGATGCTGGGGGTACCTATTTTGCCATTGATTGATTGTTTTGGATCTTGCCTCTTCCTTCCTTTTTTTCTTTTTTCACTCGCCTCTCTTACTTTTTTATCTTTTCTTTTTTGGCGTCAGAAAGCGGTTACTAATCGAAGTATACACATTTTGACTGACTTTGATGATTCGCAACGCTGAGATATCGCTTGATCTGCAATGATGGATTCCCAATATGCTCCCATTTTATCTGATTTTATCTCCAAAGAAATTGGTTTAGAACGTATACTCGGTCAGCATTAGTGGCGAGCGCTAATAAACCCTTATAAAACCGATATAAAGTCTGATAAAGTCTGTCAGAACTTTCCTTGTTAACGCGCCGTGGCATTTTCCGAGATCCGACACAGTTCGAGATTGGTGCCGCATCGTTCGTAAAATTGGAGTCATCGGATTGAACGCCAGTTTAGTGCAAGTAAAATGTGAAAATATGATGTTTCTCTCCATTTACAAAATTCCGGCCATCGACATAA
>NC_091569.1:17950795-17953295 GCF_042767895.1 Penaeus vannamei | reverse complement strand
TGGCCGTTAAATATTTTATTCGCCGAAGGCTGAACTCGCGGTGCGCGCCTTGTCTACCGCTTTTAAATTTATGGTAATACCAGGCGGAACACGAATCACATCCATTAAAACAAAAAAAAATCAGATAAAAAAAAATCACACATATGAATAGATTCTGGCGATGTTTGTTTTTTTCTTCTCGAAGTCAACCCGGGACACGGCGGCGAGACGGGAAAGGACCTTCACACATTAACGAGCTCCGCCACACCCTCACCCAGCCCGCCTTACGCGATTCTTTTGTTTCATTAGCCGATTCGTGGGCGGCCACTGAGCGGCGTGGGCGGGGATCAGGCGGTCGCCGGTTGGAATAACTTGCGCGTGCGGGACGTTTGGTCATCTAATACAGACATTTCAACGTGAATAATTATGGGTTTGGGTTATGAGCGCAGGAAAAGCTACGACTATGGTGATGATGGGGGTCATCTTACTGGTGATGTTGATGATCATGGCGATATAAGAGGTGATAACAGTCGTTATTATCATAACAATACCGATGAATGATTATCATAAATCTAAGCGATAAAACTAACATTACAACTGTTTTCTTCTTTCTTTTCATCATCGCCATTATCAATACGATCATTGCTACACAGAACTCAAACCAATACAAACCCAAATTAAAAGCGAAACTTCCCAACACGTATCCATACCGGGAACGGCCCTGCCCTCTAGCGGCAGCACCAGCAAACGCCGCGCAAACGTTTCTGGCGCTACAACTAACGTGCCAATCTTCGCTTTCTGGAGATAAGACCGCGGAGCCATATTGGGAAGGCAGGAAGAAGGAGTGTGTGATTATGCCGGCGAGCAACACAATGGGTCAAGATGAAGGACACAGCTGAGGAGGAGCTAAGGTCAGGAATAAAGGACGTATAAGGTGGAGATTAAACGTGTGGCTGATAGAGTGAGCGACTCCCCGATGGAGATTGTTAAAGAAGGGAAATATATAAATATGCACACATATATGTTTGTGTATATAAAATAGATGTGTTATATATATATATATATATATATATATATATATATATATATATATATATATATATATATATATACATATATATATACTTATATATATAATGTATATATGTATGTATGTGTGTGTGTGCGTGGGCGTGTGTGTGGAATAAACATTAAATCAAAGACTATCTAAATTCTTCCGTTGCTCACATATAACTGGAAAACATCCAGAAATTCTGTTAACACAGCACTAAAAAAAATCCTGCTTCATGCTAAACGGAATCTGCTTCTTTTTCTTTGTTTACTTTTTTTTTTTTTTTTTTTTTAAGAAAGGGTCTTTGCAGCAAACCCATTTTCTATGACGAATTAGACCCTAGATCCAGGATCCGGCATAGATCTAGTCAGCTGGCTTCTGGGCCATGGCCAACCCACCTATAAATTTGTGTTGCAACCGTCAGTAACTTTTCGCTTGGTGTGCTGACAACCCAGGAAACAAACTGATAAATGCGGTTAAAAATATTACCTCCTCCGTTTATTATTTAACTTGGTCTCCGCTACTACATTATACATTAACTTGTATCACATCCTTTCCCTTTAAGTGTTTCTCACAGAGGCAAGTTTTCAAGTCTTGTTGACATTCATAGACCTGAGAATGTTCCTAAGAATACTAAACAACAAAAAAGAGAATGAGAAAAAGCGAGATAGCAAGAGAATGAAAGAGAGAGAGAGTGAGAGAGAGAGAGAGATTAAAGTCAACCTATTCTTTTATCTTTTTTTACTCGCTTATTGATCCTAAGTCAAAGCGAGGAATGTTTTCATTAAGGCCTTTTTTCTTTCCCTCTTGTTTTCCTTTCGGCAGTTGTTTAGTGTCATATTAACGGAATTATCTAGAAAGGTAAATACATATTGCTTATATGCACTGGATCAAAAGAATAGTATAATATTTCTCTCCTTCTCTTCGGTTCCCCGCCTCCCTCACGCTCTCTCTTTCTTTCTTTCTTTCTTTCTTTCTTTCTTTCTTTCTTTCTTTCTTCCTTTCTTTCTTTCTTTCTTTCTTTCTTTCTTTCTTTCTTTCTTTCTTTCTTTCTTTCTCTCCCTCTCTCTCTCTCTCTCTCTCTCTCTCTCTCTCTCTCTCTCTCTCTCATACTCCCACCAACTTCTTTTTTCTTCTCCTTCTCCACATACTCTTCCTCTCCTTTCTTTTCTTTTTCTTTTTTTCTTTTTCTTCTTCTTCCTCCTCCTCCCCCATTTCCTCCATCTCCTTCCCCTTCTCCTCCTCCTCCTCCGTCTTCTCCATCTTCATTTCCTTCTCCTTCTCCGTCACCTGTTCATCCTAATCCTCCTAATCCTTCTTCTTCCTTCTCTTCTACTTCTACTACTGCTTCTCCTTCTTATTCTTATTCTCATCATCATCTTTCTTTTTCTTGCTTCTCTTGTTCTTCTCCCCCTTCCTACCCCATCACCCTTTCCCTCTTCCTCCTCCTCTCCATCTTCTTCCACTCCC
>NC_091569.1:17905948-17913448 GCF_042767895.1 Penaeus vannamei | reverse complement strand
AAAAGCAATATAACAAGACGTTTTTTTAATTCATAAAATTTCCTAAGAATCGCAAAATAAGAATCCACATACAGATAGGCAGAGCTTGATCCATCATCACCCTCCATCATCGCCCGCTAACGTACACATTTAGGGGAAGGGGGGGTGCTCAAAAGTCTACGCTTTATAGACTAGTGATCATGAAAATTATGGATGACCCCTAAAGGAAAATATCATCAGGAGTTTAATGTAGCTTTGGTGTTGGTCTCTAGTAGTTGTGTTATCATTAAAGCGATTAAAATAATTATAATAATAAATTCTAAGGACCTGAAACCTCGTTTTAGGACTCTTTGCTGGTCGAGGACATTCCTGGAAAGGGTTTAAATACAAAGAAAAAAATCGTTGAACACAAAGATGATGCCTGCCAACAAAGCCGGTAGCACTGATTCGGGGTGAAGAAACCTTGGAAGTAATAAACAAGTTTTGTCTTCGGACATCATCACGCTTCCATCCCCGGACAGCTGAGGGCAAAATAATCTAGGGAATAGACTTCTAACTTGCTGGAATATGTAATAATGCTACCGTTGTTGTTTTTATGAATAGGTATTCATGATTGTAAACCCTTTTTTTTTAAGAAGACATGCCATAGAAACATACACACCACAGGGATATATAATATAAAATAACCATAAACAAGGTCAGATGTCAGGAAACGCCTCGAAAGAAGGACCTTGGCCCATATGACAGTAACCTTGACAATACCCCCCATAATGCTATAGGCCTATGTCACAAATCCTCTCCCCCCACACACCCTCCTCGCCCGCCTCCCCTGCAGGCACTGTTACATCATCACAAGTTCCATGACGTCACGTACTAACTCTTGGGCAGTACCATAGATCATGGTTAAATGTCCCATACATCAACAGGCTCCTGCGAGTGTATGAAAATACCGCGGTCTGTCACTACTTTTTTTTTTTTGGGGGGGGGGGGCGGGCTTGTGAAAAAAAACATGTGAAGTAATCTTGGGCATGGCTTTACAATCATCGGCTTTGTTTACCTTCATTATTTCGCTCTCCTTTCTATAACATTTATTTCATTGTTGATATTATCTCTAGATGCGGTCTGAAATGCACCCCCCCCCTCTCTCTCTCTCTCTCTCTCTCTCTCTCTCTCTCTCTCTCTCTCTCTCTCTCTCTCTCTCTCTCTCTCTCTCTCTCTCTCTCTCTCTCTCTCTCTCTCTCTCTTCTGAATATGTGTTTAGAAGTAAACATGATTCAATTTCAAACAGATTAAAATTAAAGTTAATACACAAAAAATAATAAATACACCCGCCTAGATTTAAACTTATTTTGACTCCATTTAAAGGCATGACTAGTGCAGGGATCAGTCATGGACAATATATATCAAATACCAAACACATCAAAGGATATTATCTTCTAGACAAAGAAAAAACTAAAAAGCTGCAGTGAGGTCTAGTGCCCTCCCTATTAACTCGTCTTGACACGCGAGTAAACGTAGTCAGTGTTGATAAATTATTCTGATCAAAATTAGCCTAAAAATTCCTTGGAGTGTCTGATATTATCACTTAATCTCATACGAATGAACAGATCATTAAGCCTGATCATCGGAAATTATAGATATGTCAGATAGTTATACATCACCATGGAGTTATCACTACACGAGTTGATTTTGTTTATATAATAATGCCTATTAAATTTCACAACTCACTGGGTAACAACGATATTTTCCTTACCGTCTGTAGTTTCAGAAAGACTAAAGCTGATTTTGTGAATGGATGCGGAACGGCGTCGAAATGAGCAACGCAAGTCAACCGTTGCAACGAAGCCGTTAGTTTCTCCAGAAGTCTCGAGGGCTTCGTTCTGCTGCTCATTGCTAGCGTTTATTTCGAAATAAAGCGACAGCCGTTAGTTGAGTACCAGCACTAACGATCTGCCGAAACTCTTCGGTCGCGAAGCACTCATTAGGGAAGTAAACAAGCGCAAAATTTATCCTCACCTGTCATGGCGACTCATCCGAACGCGTGCCCAGGGAGGCTAGCCAAATATTTGTCCGAATACCTGCACGCAGATTTGCGTCGACGTTTTCTACTCACAGCTGATGAAATATTCATGTTTAAACATTTGCACACGTCTACATATGTGAAAAAGAAGAAAAAATTGTGCAAAGAAAAGGGGAGAGGTACCGGTAGAAAAAAAGGAACAGAAATGATACAATGGGCAAATAAGCGACTTTCGGAACCAAATTTTCCATGATCCAATGCCATAACTGACGTTTGAAATTCATTCGCGCGTGTCAAGACACATGTTAGGAATTTGCATACGTAACATTGTTATCTCTCACGTGACATTTTGATGACAAAATTACGTCAAGTGGCCTCGTCTGCAGATGGTAGGCGCATTCCGCTGATAAATATGTTTAACTATGCCATTAACCGGAAAGAATTCGAGTGAAAAATTTGACGTTCGAAGAATGGCGTTATCCTCAAATTTAAAAATAAGCTATTACTTCGAGAAGCACATACACATACAGTTTACTGCTATATCTGATTCACTTTAGAAATGTAAAATAATTGCCTTTTTCTATCTTTACAAAATATCTTGGAGCACAAGTAAAAGGGTAATAATGACTGTTATAGGCCCAAGTGCATTAAACATGAGCTTCGCTATTGCAATTATGTTTGCCATAGTTACAATTTAACGCATTTGTAGTTATCCTCATTATGAAAACAAAGAAATACAAATAAGTTCATCATAAAACAAAAACAACCGAGACCCCGGTGGGATACCTAAACGAATCCTTTAATGTTTGTGTTTGTGTGTTTTATAGAAAAGATTTATATGAGCTTTTTTTTTCTTTCTTTCTTTCTTCCTTTCCTTCCTTCTTTCTTTCTTCTTTAGTGCAAAGGATAAACATACTCAGAGTGTTGTGGCATCTGTGAAGTATGTCGCGTTCTTACTCACACACGAGAACTGAAACATAGCCCTTCTTGCTTGATTTAAGGTCGGTGAGTGTGGCGTTGTTTGTCAAGATGCGAAAAATTATGGGCGCTGGATTCCTTTTCTTTTTTCTTTCCTTTTTTTCTTTCCTTTTTTTTTTTTTTTGTGTGTGTGTGTACTGAGATTACAGCTAAATTAGTTAGGGCGATGATATCCTCGAATTTGTTCAAAGACGAGGGAGAGGAGCTGCAGGAGCAGAAAGAGAGGCGCGTAGACATATGCGCACGAATATATATATTTGTGTGTGTGTGTGTGTGTGTGTGTGCGCGCGCGTGTGCGTGTGCGTGTGTGTGTGTGTGTGTTCATTTATAATCATTCTTATAACGATAATAATGACACTATTTACAATAACAGCAGCAACGCTAATAATAATGTTGATGATAATAGTAATAATACTGATGATAATAGGAATGAGAATAATAATAATGGTAATTAATATAATAATTATTATCATTACCATTATTATTATTATCATCATCATCAGTATCAGTATTATCATCATCGCTATTATCAGCATCATCAAGATAATGGTAATGATGATAACAATAGTAATAACAATAATAATGATAATGACAGTGATAAGAATAATGATGATAATAATATGATAACAATGATGAAATACTAATGACTGCAACGACAAATTAGATAAAGAGCCCAGCGCTTTTTTTTTCTTTCTTTCTTTCTTTCTTTCTTTCTTAACATCTGTGAACTACAAAAAAAACTGTGGAGGTGTTTTGGCTGAAAAATAAACGAAAAGATTTAATCTTACTCAACTCGTTCCGTTTTTATTAGTTTATGTTAGTTTCCATTAATTTATTGTTGTTGTAATAAATATCTTAGGACTGATTATTTTCGCCTCGGTATCATTATCTACATTATCATCATCATTGGTATCATCATCATAATTCGTCAATCATCAATCAAAATCATCATTTACCATCACTGTCATTATCATCATCATCATCACTAATCATCAATCATCATCACCATCACCGTCATCCTCATCATTATCTTCATCTTCATTACCATCATCCTTACAGTCATAGTCATCACTATCATCATCATCGCTGCTGTAACTGTCCTTTCTAGCACCATTAGTGGCAGAAGCAGCAGTAACATATCCTCGTCTTTGTATATCTATTATTCTTATTAAGGAGATAGGAGAAATGAAGTACACCCATACGTGCAGCATTTGTTGCTAATATTGCTCAAATGTGCAACAACCAGCTAAAAATGATAATAATATTAATGATTAAAGAATGAAAAATAAATCCGACGAAATGGACATTTTCTTCTTTTTTTTCTTTTCTTTTCCTTTTTTTTCTTCTTTTGAAGGAATATATAGTAATGTCATTGGTTATCTTCCTCACATCAGTCTGAGGGTTCTCTCCGCGTGGGCCTATGAATTTTAAATCTCAAAAGGAAGGGCACTTGGCGCTCATATATTCTCGCTGGACGGTGGAAAATAAATATAGATAATTCATAAATATTGTCACAGATACTACTCACACAATATGTACCTTGAAAACCTAAATCTCTTCGCTATTTAATGGAAACGAACTTCAGGAAATCAATTTTAATATTCTTTATCTATACAATACAGACTATGCGTTCTGACGGACTATTAGCGTGTCCTATTACGAAGATTCTTCTATTCTCTTCATTGTTTGAGATTCATGCGTTTATGGGTAAAACAAAAACAGCCCTGGATCTAGTGGTAGTAATAATGTGGAGTATGATATAACCCGCACTTAGCTGTAGCCAAAATGTCCCTAATCTCTTGGAAACATAGTTGTCAACCTCATTTACACGCGCGCGCGCACACACACACACACACACACACACACACACACACACACACACACACACACACACACACACACACACACACACACACACACACACACACACACACACACACACACACACACACACACAACATCATCCAGGATTTTTCATTTGATACAGCCAGAATCTGGACATCCGAAAGAATTCAGGTGTCAAAGGCGACCTCTCCATTCACATACAAAAGGTGCATTCCTTTTTCCAACAGTTTCTGCCATTGCTATATGGGTGGGTCGGCTCTGCAATTCAGTGGTTCCGGGTTCTGCTTTACTCATGTTTTTGTCCTTTATTCTTTTTATACTTATTTTATTCTTCACTTATTTCCTCCTTCTATAGAGGTATGACCTGATCTGCGAACAACTAGGGAATATTGGGCTCAACGTTATTTTATCGCATATACATGTATTACTAGAGCAAATTTGTAAAAAAATAATAATAAATTAATTAAAATAAATAAATAAATAAATATAATAAACAAATAAATGAAAATAGTAAAGTATAAATGGAAATGTCTCAGATATTTCAGTTCCAAATAATTCTTTCTATATATCAGTGCTCTTTCTTGGTGAATATATTTTGCTTAATGAAGTCCATTAAAATTACATTTGTTATGCATTTTATTATTATCATTACCATTATTATTATTGAATAAGTACAAGAAAAGTAATAACAGTGCTAACATCTCACCGTCACCTAAAATTTGACTTTTTTAAGAACGTCTCTTCTCAGAATCTGGACTGGTAAGTAGAAACCAAACTCCACGTTAACCGTATTTGACAGGCTGTTGGCAGCTTCTCCTGTAACTTAATGTAACTCCAACTCGGGTAAACAAACTCTCTGAAGGCTAAATAAGGTTTAGCATTAAAATTATTGGCTAGAACTTCTGCCAGCGACATACGTGTAATTCGCGCTTGGAATAGACATGCTCATTTTGCGGGAATGTTTCCCAGAAATTTAAACGCACTCCATAAATATGAATAGTGTTATCTACGTGCTCCCTTTATCAGTCCAGCCCGCCATCCGATATGTTTATGGGAGAGGACGGAGAACGCTTTTGAAGCTGCGGCAAAGATAAGAAATGTGACACCTATAACCCCCCTGCGTCAGTCGCGGCGCCGCTGCAGGTCGAAAGGCTCTCTTGTGTTCGAAACAGCGAAGCCTCACTCACGGTTCGAGTCACCGCTTCGTCGTCGACAGTCCTTGCATTTTTCTTTTCAATATCATGCTCACGTCTCCGGAGACTTGAAGGCCCAAAGGAAGGGAGCAGATGTCGCCTCCTGGCGGCGTCTGCATCATCCCATGAAGCAGCGGGCGCCCTCACTCGACAGGTCAGATTACCGGTGCATTAAAGACACGCCCGCGTTATCGTCACATATCGCACCTTAGCAGCTCCGAGGATGGATTTGTAACCCAAGGCACGGGCGAGGCGTCAGTTCCGCGGCTCGCTTATAATAGCCACTAAAAACTCTGTTATTTTTATCACATTAAAAATCTGTGTAATCTCTAAAAGACGAGTAAAATGACTATGTTTATGTAGTAATCTCTTAAGCTGGATTATTTTTTTTCTAAGGCGATTAGGAACAAGAATATTTTTCCTTCTTTATTTAGATGTAAATGGACATGAGGATGGAATTCGGGTCTAGGTTCAAAGTTATCATTATTATTATTACATTTTTATCTATAATATATCGATTTGTATATATAAGCATACCTATATCATGTGTATGTATAACAGGTATGGAAATGTGTGTGCGTGTACGTGTTTTGTGTATGTGTGTGTGAGAGAGAGAGAGAGAGAAGCAATGTTTCTAAACATTCATTTATTCTTAAATTCAATTGAATATTCCACGGCGTGTGTGCGGGAGGGGGGGGGGGTAGATTTGTCAGAGAATGCAGACTTACAGAGTGCAATGTGTCAGTATAAATGGTCCGTTTGTACTTGCACTTAAGCTTTTCAGGGAAACGATGTATATCAAAACCCATATTACGGATAATCTGAATACTCTCAAAGGCGAGGTCTCAATCCCGCCCATGCGTTTACTTCTCACTCGCGCTCATTTGTTTACATTACCGCAGGCACTAGCCCCCTCCCTCCCCCTCCCCTCCTTCCCCCTCCTTCCCCCTCCCCCCCTTTCCCCCTCCCCTTTCCCCCTCCCCATCCCCCACCTCTCCCCTGTCAATGCATCACAAGGGCTCGGTGACTGCCAGTCTTACGGTGTTGTGCTTGGCGGGGAACAGAGTACAAGTTTGGGGATGCTTGTTTGGGTTCGGGCGAGAGAGGCGGGCTTTGAGAGCTGAAAGTAGGAAAAGCGAGGAAAGGGAAATGGAGAATAGGGAGGAGGGAAGAGGGAAGAGGGGAGGAGGAAGTGGAAGAAAGACGGGGGGAGGTAGGAGGAAGGAAAGGGAAGGGAGAGAAGAGGAAGAAAAGAACAAGAGTGAGAGGGAGGGGGGGGGGAGGAGAGAGAGAAAGAGAGGGGGGAAGGAGAGAGGGAGACAGAGAGGGCTAGAGAGAGAGGGGGGAGGGAGTGAGGGAGACAGAGATAGAGAGAGAGAGAGAGGAAGGCAGACAGACAGACAAACAAACGAAAAGACACTCAGCCAGATAGAGAAACACAGCGATAAAGAGAAAAAAACGGAGAGCAGACGATAAGATAAACAT
>NC_091569.1:17890948-17898448 GCF_042767895.1 Penaeus vannamei | reverse complement strand
ACGTGTGAACTTCCAAGTTATGTGTGATAGACGGCGCTGATGGCAGTGGCAGAGGTCAAGTTGGACTCCGCCCTCGTGGGTCCTCGGCGTCTCTCCTTTGCTTTGCAGAGAGAGGAGATTGTTCTCTATTTTTTCTTCTTTTTTTTGGTTAATATGGTACTTGTAGTGATAGTGACACTGAGAATGGAGGCTATGATATCTCCTATTGCTGCTACTACTATGGCCACTGCTATTAATAATAATGATGATTGTAATAGTAATGATGGTCTTAATGATAACCGTGATGATAAGGATTACGATGATAGCAACAAGGATAATGATAATGGTTATTACTATTATCATTATTATCATTATTATTATTATTACTATCATTATAATAATGATATCAAGAATAATAGCAATGATCATAATCATAATGCTGATAAATTTGATAACATTTAGAACAATGATGATGAATTGACCAACAGCAACTAGAATATACGAAGGACAAGAGCCTGAAGCACTTGGCGAAAGTGGTGACCGAGAAATGCTAGATAAACGTAGCATGCAAACGATATCGTTAAAGAGAGAAAACATATTATACAGATATAACAAAGAAGGAAACCCTGTACTGGCAGCAGACGGTATATTTGTCACTAAAATATGAAGTAATGTCATGATTTGGCAAGTAAAAAAAAACAAATCTTTATCATAATTGCCTTAGATGAGAGCACATGCAAGGGTGCGCATCGCCGGTACTGAGGAGCTTGCGGTCTAAGGCTTTTGCAAGTGGCTGCTGTGGCAGTAGAACTTAATTGATTTATTAAATCTCTTGTAAATGGTAACCAACAACGATAACGAAATCACTGCTAATGACAATACCGATGATGATAACCAAAAGAATACACACACATACACACACACACACACACACGTTTGTGTGTGTGTGTACATATCATTGACACATATATGTGCGTGTGTGTGTGTGTGTATATATATATATATATATATATATATATATATATATATATATATGTATATATATATATATATACATATATATATATATACATATATATATATATGTATATATATACATATATATATACATACATATCTATATGTATACATATATATATATATATATATATATATATATATATATATATATATATATATATATATATATATATATATATGTATATATATATATATATATATATATTTTATATATAATATATATATATATATATATATATATATATATATCCTATGTATATGTATATATATATATATATATATATATATATATGTATGTATATATATATATATATATATACATATATGAAAACGAATACAGCCCTAACAAAATATGTATATAAATATATATATATATATATATATATATATATATATATATATATATATATATATATATATATATATATGTATATATATACATATATATATATATATATATATATATATATATATATGTATATATGTATATAAATAAATAAATATATATTCATATATATATATATATATATATATATATATATATATATATATATATATATATACACTATGTTTATATCTACATGTAAGTATGTACGTTTCTGTTTACTCGTATATAAATCAAAATGAATACAAAACGAAAAATAAAAAGTCGTCCCTCGCGGCAGCACAGCCAGTCCAAGGATTGCTAATGACTGTGCCGCAGACAGGTAACACGAACCCCTGATAAAGAAAACGAGGAATAAAAATCTTTGATTTATTTTATACTTTAGTTTATCATTCGTTTATTCGACCTTATCAAATTACATTTGTGTCAAAATGCTTGTATTTCTCAACGCTAACGTATTTGTGATATCAGCGATGCAAATTAGTTGGATGTGTTTCGAGCTCGAAAGCTTTGCCAGCTGGGAGGAAAAAAGGCTTCTTTGTTTATTCTCCGCACGCGAGCAGCAGGGACTGGAAACGCACGCACACACAAACCGAATTCCGTCGCTAATGGTTAAGAAAAAAACGCATTATTGTGCGGATTATAATTTAGAACGATGATATCCGCATATGCCAGTCTTGCATTAACGACTCAATGAAGTTTGCTTCAGTTAGTAATTAACTTCAACGTCCCGAAGCCGTTTTAAATAGCATCATGTCTGTGTTGACGAAATGACCTGTCATATCAGATCTTCCATACTAACTGTCAACACGCTACCCGCCTTTAGTGATTATACAGATTGAGAAGGATATATTCTGCTCCTTATGAACTCCCTTGAACATGGTAATACCCGTCTACGAGGCTTTAGACTGATCAAATGTGGTCGTCCTCTGATAAAAGGGAGGTAGTGTATAGTCGTCCAAAATTTATTATATAACAAGGAGACGTCAGGTACTACCAGCTTACCATCCATGTTCGTTCAGTGCCTTATGCAAAGACCCAATTTGAGGTGGGGGCTCTTAACATCAGCATCAGCACACTTAATCTCTTTCCGGGGTAAGTACAGCATGCGAGTGAAACTATCCGTCAGTGATCAACTTCTTATTTGGTAAACACTGACATTTATAGAAGGTGAAAATTAAAAACGTTTTTTTTCTCCTATTTGATTGCAATTTTGCCGTGTTGTCAGTCCATTTGGTCTTCCAACATACCTGCCAGCTTTTTTAAAAACGAAATGTGCTTATTCATACCACCTTTTCTCCTTTGCATATCATTTTCGATTCCATAAAGACAATTATTCTCGTGCCCATCCCATACATTATCTATTCCTTTGAGCGAACACTTCACAAACATCCGTTTCCTCCCTTATTTGCAGGTCAAACAATGTGCGGAATTGCTGAAGAATTTTGGATTGCCTTCGTTGAGGAGGTACGGATAAGAGGGTTTATTTGTTTCTTCGTATCACTGAATATGAATGTTGCCCTCTAATTACTAGCGAATTCAGTATAATTAAACTGCAGCAAATGGACATATTAAGGTAAAAATTTGTTTCTGGTTACAGATTTCCATATGAATCGAATGAATTAATCAATTATTCCCTTCCCTTCTCCTTCGTCCATTCCCTAATTGCTTCGTCCCTTCCCTCCTATCCTTTCCCTATCGCCACGATAATCTCATCACCTTCGCACATCGATTCTCTAATGAACAATAAACGAAGGAAATAAAGATATGTGGAACTGATGGATTGAGACGCGACGCTGTTAAACTGTCGGTGACAAGACCCAACAGGACAGGGTCGAGTAGGGTTGACCAGGGAGGATTCTAACGTACGAAGGACAAAGGATAAAGACAGAATTTAACGGACTTGATAAGAGCTTACTTAGGAAAATTAAATATCCTGATATAATGAAATAAGATTAAAAATAATTAAATGAAACGAAATATAACTCAACTTAAGCTAACAAGGTAGAATATAATAGAATAAAAAAAGAAAGAAAACAAGTAAAAAAAAAAAATAAGAATGCATGTGACATGAGAGTGAAATGAGCTGAATGGTGTCAAGATGTGGCTTAGGAGAGCGTGGGAGGCTGAGCTGCTCTGGTTTGTGTGTCGAATAGCTTAGGTCAGGCCGACGGCGCTGCAACATCCTGCAATCGTCATTTTGTTTAAGGGAAAAAAGGGAAATGTAGTTTAAGATAAAGATAAAGTCCGATTTAAGACAAAATGGGGAAACTGAGAATGATGAAATGTTTGCCGAAGCAGAACTACAATACGATTATTACTGCGACTACAGACTGCTATTAATAATATCAGGAATCATAATGATAGTGACAATACTACTACTATATACAGTGGTAGTGGTGGTGACAGTAGTCGTAACACATTTGCATATATATTATTGTATATCATTTATCTAAAGGATATTCATCTGTAACTTACTACTTATTCTCCACATTGGTAACACTGTAAAACGGCTCGCGTTTAATGTGGAGTGAAGTCGGTCTGTTGAAAGTACACGGCCATATTTGGGAATTTGTAAAGTTTCTCTTTCGCTTGTGTCTGCTTCTACTTTTTCCTTGTTTTTCTTTCTCTCCTACATACGCACATAAACGCACACATAAACACATATAAATGTCCTCAAGCGTATTATGCACGCGTGTTCATGAATAAGGGACAGACAGCGATTGGACCACACAGGAGTTCCGTTGACAGGAAGGAATAGTTCCAAGGGCCGTTCCCGGAGCGCGAGCAGCCGAAGCATCCAACGACCTGATCTTATCGGTCCCTCGGCTCTTATCTTGTTCATCTCCTCTATAAACCTCCAATTTCTCGATCATTAACATTTCCCTTCCGAAGCCACGTGTCGCCCTGCCTTCCTCGAAACGGACCGGATTCCCTTTCAGACGTTCATTATGGGATCTGATTTTCCAACCAATTTTGTAATCCTTCTCTCGCACCATTGATGTCTGGCAGGTGGTTCAACCAGGTAACTTTTATGCGCCATTTGTTTATTGTTCCTTTATTTTTCAGTGAATTATGACCATGTGTTTTCTTATTTATTTTATCATTATTTACTTTTATAATATTTTGTATAATTTTCCTCTTTCTTTTCCCTCTTCTTTCCTTCTTTTTCCTTTCCTTTCTTTTCCATCTCTGCCTCTTTTTTCTCTTCTTTATATTGCACTTTTCACCATTTCCACCCTTCTCTACCTTCTTCTACTTCTCCTTTTCTCCGCCTCCCATTTCTCAATCGTAATGTTTACGTTTTTGGTCTTGATGTTTTTTCCCTCATCCTATCGCACACGCACCCTCACACTCCCCCACCTTTCCCAATACCCTACTCCCCCTTTCTCCCTCTCCCCCGCCTTTCCCACTCCCCCACTCCCCCTTTCTCCCTCTCCCCACCTTTACCACTCCCCCTTCCTCCCTCTCCCCACCTTTACCACTCCCCCTTCCTCCCTCTCCCCACCTTTACCACTCCCCCTTTCTCCCTCTCCCCCGCCTCTCGCGTCAAGGGCCTCAGCACCTCGCCGCCGTCACGTCCCGTTGTGAGGAAAGGCAACCGAGCGACCGCCTCGTTATTTCGGACGCTTAATGGTTTCCCTGGCCGCTTTTCGAGGATAATACCCTTCGCTGTGTAAGTACGCGTCTCTGAGGGTATAAAAACATAAATACGCACGGGTATGCACACATAGACATGTACACACACACACACACACACACACACACACACACACACACACACACACACACACACACACACACACACACACACACACACACACACACACACACACACACACACACACACACACACACACACACACACACACACACACACACACACACACGCACATACACACACACACACACCAAACATTTAAGGTAGAATGTACAGTATATCGTAACTACTCCTAAAATGAAGGAAAGTATACCATTCCCTATAGTTGATCTACATATTAAGATTCAAAACGTACCTTATTTTTTTCACCTCAAAACGTAAACACTGCGCGCGCGTATGTGCGTGTGCTTTTTGTGTATGTACGTTATGGTCGTTGGTTGCACACTTTGTAAACAGAAGAGGAAAACTGGTGCCAGGGTTCCGATCAACGTCGCCGATTCAAAAGTTTACGAAAGAAAATAACAAACACAGGGAAATAAGATTATTACAAAAATACACAAAAGAATTGAGGGCAAAAACATCTATGAATCACAAAAGGTACCCATTTAACCCCAAAAGTTTGACCGGTAGGCAGCAAACATGAAAGACCACAGAAGGAATTTGTAGATAGATAGATAGAGCGGAAGCTGGTGCGTGTGACTTATTTTCTGGCCTATTGTTCCTGCTTCTCTAATTTGCGTTTGAAGTTTAGTTCTCCTCTCTCTCTCTCTCTCTCTCTCTCTCTCTCTCTCTCTCTCTCTCTCTCTCTCTCTCTCTCTCTCTGTCTCTCTCTCTCTCTCTCTCTCTCTCTCTCTCTGTCTCCGTCCCTCCCTCCCCCCACCAACCTCAATTCAAAAATCTGTCACAGCTCTCGCGATTTATCTCCCCTCTTCCTCCCTCCCCCAGCCTTCGCCTGTGGCCTGATCTCCCTCACCTTTCCCCTCTCCCCTGCTGACGGAGGGACAAAAACCCGCCTGGTGGCACTGGCCGCAGACGCACTCGCAATCACATCCCGACATCTTCATCTGCGTGCAATTATCGCCTCCATCTCCGCGGGCGCCGCCTCATCTCGGATGCTGTCATCGGTGACGCACGGCAGCGCCCGCCGCCCTCTGACGTTCCTCCGCGGCCCTACTGCGGCACCGCCTGCGTCAACATGTCTTGCCTTCCATGGGTGACTGGCTTTAGATAGGTCTGTTTTTTCTCCTTCTGTTTGCTTCTTTTTCTTGTCCTTCTCCTCCTTCTTGTCCTTCTCCTTCTTCTTGTCCTCCTTTTTCTTTTCCCTCTCCTTCTTCTTGTCCTTTTTGTTCTTGTTCTTGTTCTCGTTCTTCTTTTTCTTTTACGCTTACTTTTACTTTTCATTTTCTTTTTCAGCTTCATTTTCATTTTAAACACATACACATACACACACCATATGAAGTTCGACCTTGTTCTTCTCCTTAAATTATCCCTCACCTCCCGGAACAGTGTCTCCCGCTCCCCTCTCTCCTTCCCGCTGCCCTTGCTGGAAAGACACTTACACTACTTTTTTGTTCCTCTCAGTTTTACTTTCTCAGACACATGTTCTCACACCCTAATTTCCTCCTCGAGTTTCTAAGAGCTGTTTCTGTTTACTCCTTTCGGAGTCGCGCAACAAGAAGGCCTCTGAGTGAAGATAGTTTGTTGCTTCAGTCAAAATATCTTCTCTTTTTTGTTGTTCGCCCGAGCGCAGGCGTATCATAGCGTTAAAAAATCGCTTTTAGGACGAAAAAGAGAAGACCATGTGCATGACGCGAGAGAGAAGCACTTGGGTGTGGCTGTGCATGTGTTTAGACTGCGAGATAAGGACAACCCGCTTTCTTCCTCTTCTCGTTTCCGAAATCAGTCCTCTGCGCCGAGGAAAGATAACGACTTTCCTCGTTAAGATATGCAAGGTTGGTGTACAGTTTTCGAAGCTATTCTTTCGATAATAAAAACAATAGACACTTTCGTTGGAGTGGAAATGGGATTTATGTTTTTAAAAATGAAAATTAAATTCAAGCAGAGAAGGAGGCAAGGAGGAAGAGTGAGACCGGGGTGAATGCAACTGCAACCGTCCCACTTTCTCAATCGCAGTAACATGCACATCCTTTGTTGTCTTATACAGTCAAAATATGAATTGGGTATAAGCCTAACATAAAAAGTGCATGCATATGTAAAAATGTGTGTGTGTATGTGTATGTGTGTGTGTGTGTTTGTGTGGATAATGATTCGACATTCAAGAGATGCATTGTTTATAATTGTAAGGCTGTCTGAAATGCCAAGCCCCATCAAAACGTTTATTTATGTATTTTTATTTTGAAGGCATAACAATTAAGCAAAATATAGTGTTATAAGTAACAGTAAATATTGATTATTTATAAATGGTTGCTTTGCTTAAATTGTCAATTCTATGGGA
>NC_091569.1:17880948-17883448 GCF_042767895.1 Penaeus vannamei | reverse complement strand
AAAAACAGCACTCGAGCCTTTGTTTTCCATAGGAGTCGAAGCGATGATAAGAGGGTCGCCTTATATGGCAAAGGAAAGGGGATGGGGGTCAGTGGGACGGATGGATGGATGGGTGGAAGAAGGGATGGTGGATTAGGGAATAGGTCGAAGGGCGCTTAGGTGGATGGACGCAGACGGGGGAATAATGGTTGGATGGATGACGAGATGGGTGAATAAGAAGAAATATTATTGAATATGTGGAGTGATGGTAGAACAGATGGATAGATAGGGGAGGATAAAATGGTCGGATGGACGAAATGGATAAATAAGGAGGAGAAGAAACGGATGGATTAGAGTATGTGGTATGAAGGTAGAACAGATGGATGGATGCATACGTGGATTAATGATCGGATGGATAATGAAATGGATGGAATAATGGATAACGAGAAGAAATAGATAGATTAATGAATATGAGGACTGAAGGTAAAACAAATAGATGCATAGATGGAATGATGGTTGAAAGGAGGACACAACGAATGGAACAATAGTTGAATGAAGAGATCGTGGGATGAATTGATGGAAAAATGGATGGAATGACGGTTAGATGGAGAGTTGACTTGGTAAATCAAATTCGATGGATGGATTAATGAATGCCGAAGCAGGTGGATAGATGAACAGTAGAGGAAATGCTCGAATTGGTGGATAATCAGAATTGAGGGAAAGGCAAAGGGAAGAAAGAGAAATAAATGATAGAACGAGAGAGAAAGGGAAGAAAAAGAGGAAGGAGATCCAATGCCAATGAAGAAGTGAACTACAAGAAAGAGGAGCTAGAGAATAAAGGAGAAGAAGGGAAGACCAAGAGAGAGTGAATTGTTGATAGCGGTGTAATGTTGGGATTCTGCGGTTAGCTGGCGTATCCCCTCTCGTCTCCCTTCCTCCATTCTTTCTATCCACCCTCTTCCCCTTCCTCCCTTCTCTTCCATCCACCCTATCCCCCTTCCTCCCTTCTATCCACTCTCTCCCCCTTCCAACCTTCTCTTCCATCCACCCTATCCTCATTCCTCCCTTCTCTTCTATCCATTCTCTCCCCCTTCCTCCCTTCTCTTCTATTCATTCTCCCCCCTTCCTCCCTTCTCTTCCATCCACCCTCTCCTCTTTCATCCATTCTCTTCCATCCACCCTATCCTCCTTCGTCGCTTCTATTTCATCCACCCTATCCTCCATTCTCTTCTATTCATCCTCTCCACCTTCCTACCTTTTATTCTATCCACCCTATCCTCCTTCCTCCCCTCCTCTTCTATTACATATCATTATCCGCATCTTTACTTTTCTACCTCATTCCCCTCCATCCTTCTTCTCTCTCTTCTATCTGCCTCATTCCCCGCATTATTTCCGTTAGTGCCAACCTCTATCCACTCCATCCCCCTTCCTCTCCTTCTCTCTCTCTCTTTCCCCTAATTCATCTCCTCTCTTTTCCTAATTCTTCTGCCACCTCCACTCTGCCTTGCCTCTCACTCTCTCCTTTCTTCCCATCCACTTCATTTCTCTCTATTTTTTTCCCGTCCTCTCCACTAATCTCTTTTCTGTTATTATTATATCAACTATCTATCCTCCTCTCCTTTTTTCGCTATTCATCACATTAACTGCATTCTCTTCTTCCCTCTCCTTCTTTCCCCTTTTCTTTCTATTTCTTCTCAATCCCACGCACCTCCTTTCTCCATTTTCTCTTCTGTCTTCTTCCCCTATTTTCCTTTCTTTCCCATTTCTTTTACATGTCTGACAAATCAAATGCATATCAGTGTCATCAGAGAAAATTTAATTCTTTTCTCTTCATTTCAACATTTCTTAAAAATACTGAAATCTGTCGGGCAGACTTCCCAACATGGTCATTATAAATGCTTTTACTCAGATTATTTTTGCCTTGACCTACATATTTTTGTCATTTAAAAAAAGTTGATGTTAATTCCTGACAAGACTTTTTTATATTTCTTTTTTATATAACGCAACTTTATCCTTTAATTCTTATGCTTCACTATATGATATGATAATGAAGAGTAATTAAAAACCCAACAATGATCATCTCAAAATACATTTCAAAGTTAGATAAATAAGATGAACAAATAAATGAATAAAACTATCTATATAAGCAAAGAAAATACCTTGTCGATTGAGTTATAGCTTTGGCGATATGAGTGTCAGCCAGTCGATAAATAATCATTTGTCACACTGTTAGCCCGCGTTCTATCTCCTGTCAATCGGAAAAGCTCCTACACAACACACGCCCACGTTCAGGCATGCATTCAGACGCACATGCCCAGACCCAAATAAATACGCACACACAGTGGTAAGAGTATATTCATATACCTATGCATGTTACTAGACATACATGTATAACAGTACACGCACGTATGCACACGCACGCATACACACACACACACACACACACACACACACACACACACACACACACACACATACATATATATATATATATATATATATATATATATATATATAGAGA
>NC_091569.1:17868448-17873448 GCF_042767895.1 Penaeus vannamei | reverse complement strand
ATAGTCTTGCATGTACTACTCATTGTACAGATGTACCAGATACATTCATTAACTTCACATATGTCAGTGCAATTATACGAATCGCGAACTGTATCCAGACTTGGTTAATTAAAGCGTGGAAATATTGCCCAAAATAAAGTTTGAAATAGCCATAAAAGCGGTAAAGGTGAGTATCCTGTACCAGAGGGTACGAACTTAAATTGCTTTTTCACGTTAAAGATTAACCACGCAAGAAACATGGTCAAGAACGGTCTGCGTTTCGCAACGTAATATAAGAATTTGAAGTTATTTTTATGCTACAAAAACAAAACTGACATTTTTAAGAGGATTGACTGTACTATGTTTTGTATTCTCGAAAAATACAAAGCATGATACAGTTGATCCTCTCGAAAAAAAATGCAAGTATGGCGAAAAATTATATTATTATCAAATTTACCTTCCCGTATACCACAGGACACTGATACTTGATCGCTTATAGTTCGTCTGCATCTTCCTTTGTATTCACGAAGAAAAGTCCAGTAGACCTTTAAAATAAATCTGCGCTGTTTCTAGACATTGCGCTGAAGTGTGGTTATTCAATCATGCTAGAGCTAAAGCAAATTATCTTAACAATCTACCAACTCTTATCTTGAAGATCAAAGAAAAACATCCAAATTCTCCGCGAAATAGCTCTCTTTACAAAACAAAAACATTGAACCCCACCACGAGTTATCACTGTACAATCCACGCCTAATATTCACGCCCAATAGACAACCTCCAATCGAGCTGATGATCTGCACGACATCCCACCTAAACCAAGGAAGGAAAAAGCAAAAGGAAAGAACGACAAAACCGCTGCACTTTTCCCCCGTAAATCCAAAGGCAAACAGGCAGAGCGGTTAAACGGAACGGCACCTTCCCTCTCGTTCGGAAGACTCCCTTCGCCAATAAAACACATCGTAAACGCCCCCTCCCCCACCTTCCCACCCACCCCACCCCTCAAAAAAAAAAAAAAAAAAAAAAAAAAAAAAGATTACGGAGACACGAGCGACCGCCTGGCAAAGCAAACACCCGCTGCTGCCGTGTTAGTGTTCGCGTGTTATTGTTAATGCTTCCTTTGGGTCTGCCGTCAGTCGCTCAATGGGCGCCGTGTTCATCAAGTGAGAGGGAGAGAGGAAGGAGAAGGGGAAGGGGGTGGGAGGTCGGAGATAGCGTTTGAGGGGACAAGTTTGATGGGAGGAAGAGAGAGAGGGAGAGACAGAGTAAGAGAGAGAAAGTTTGTATGTATAGAGAGGAGGGGGTTGATTGCGGTTTATTATCCGTCACAATTTTTCCTACACTCGCTTAATCGTTAAACATGCACCACCCGAGCTTCTTGCTTTCTCTACTTTCGTTTAACGAGAGAGAGAGAGAGTGAGGCGAATATAGACACAAATAGACAAACAGTGATTGCCTGTATACATATTTCTATATATAAATGTGTGTGTGAATGTATGTATGAATGTGAGTGTGTGTGTGTGTGTATGTGTGTGAGTGTGTATGTGCGTGTGTGAAAGTATCGGTATGTGTATGTGTGTATGTATACCTATGCGTATTTCATACTGTAAAAAAAGAAATAACATTCAAGATTTAGCATTAAACAACCCCAAATTCTAAAGCAGAAATTCCTTGTTAGTGTGTAAATTATGTTTTACGGTCCTGTGGAAGTGCAGTTTATGACAACGTGTAAATAAATATTATGGGAGTCGGTAAAATCTGCATAAACGGAGAGCCTGACCACGAATTTCAAAAAGACCACACGCCATGTAAAGGTTCATTAATATACATGTACACATAGAGACACGCACACAGGTAGATACACAGACATACACACCGCACACAGAGTACAAGTCATATGCACACATCAATCTAGTTTATTTTCAATCATTTTTCAACTCTCTCTCTCTCTCTCTCTCTCTCTCTCTCTCTCTCTCTCTCTCTCTCTCTCTCTCTCTCTCTCTCTCTCTCTCTCTCTCTCTCTCTCTCTTTCTCTCTATTTTTCTCTTTCTTTCTTCACCTTCGTTTTCTTATTCTTCTTATTATAATTCTTCTTCATCCTCTTCTTCTTTTTCGTCTTATTCATCCTCTTCTTCTTCTTCCTTATGATTATCATAATTGTAATAATACAATTATTACTGTTATTATTGTCATTATTACTATAATTATCATTATTGTTATTATTGTTGTTATTACTTTTAATGTTATTATTATAATCATTACTAATATCATTATCATTTTCATTATTATCACTGTTCTCATTATCATCATTATCATTATCATTATTACTATTATTGTTATTATAATTTTTATGATCATTAGTATTATCATTATTACTATTTTCGTCATTACTCTTATCATTACCATTACTGTTATTATCATTATTATTATTATATCATTACTATTATCATCATTATCGTTAGTTTTATTATCACCATGCTTATTAATACTATCATTATTTGTTTTCTTTTTCTCCTTCCTCTTCCTTCATCTTTCTCCTTCTCCTCTTCATCCTCCTCCTCCTCCTTCTCCTTCTCCTTCTCCTCCTTCTTCTCCTCCTATTCTTCTTCTTCTTTGTCTTTTTCTTAGGTCTCCTTTCCTTATTCTTCACCTTCATCATCATCATCCCCTTCTCCTTCTCCCTCTCCACTTCCTCCTCTTCCTCCTTCGTCTTCTTTTTCTTCTTCCTCTTCAACATCTTACTCCCCACCCCCTCTCTCTCTCTCTTTCTATCTCTATCTATCTATCCGTCTGTCTATTATTATTATTATTATCATTATTATCATTATCATTTTTATCATTATCATTATTATTATTATTATCATTATTATTATTATCATTATTATTATTATCATTATTATTATTATCATTATTGTTATTATTATCCTTATTATTATTATCATTATTATTATTATCATTATTATTATTGTCATTATTATCATTATCGATATCATTATCATTATTTTCCTTATTACTATTATTATTATCCTTATATCATTACTGTTGTTATCATTATTATCATTATTATCTTTGCCATCATCATTATGATCATCATTTTTATTACTACCATTATTAATATTATTATATCATTATCATTATTATCATTATTTTTACCACCATCATCATCATTAGCATTATTTTTGTTACTATCTCTCTCTCTCTCTCTCTCTCTCTCTCTCTCTCTCTCTCTCTCTCTCTCTCTCTCTCTCTCTCTCTCTCTCTCTCCCTCTCTCTCTCTCTCTCTCACTCTTCCACTTCTTTCTTTTCCCTCTTTTCCTTCCCTCTTCCTCTTCACCCTCTCTCTCTTCCTCATCTTCCGACGTGTATATTCTCCTCACGGTCCCCATGACTCGAACAGTATAGATAATAATGGTCATCATGAAACCTAATATGGACTACAATCAGGTGAATTCTCCTCTGCAAAACTAAAAATTTTTGGTCGCAAAGTTCAAAGACATGGCACTTGAATCTTAACTTTAGCTTGGAATAATATTCATCCGTGGATAAGTAACGACTCGGCTGGCCTTCTAAAGCCGTCTATTCTTAACGAAAATATCTATTAAATTTCGTCTCGATGTACAAAGAGCGTCGTTTTATACAAAAGACTATTATGATAAAATTGTAAAGAGTAACGATCTACTGGCGATTCTTAAGCATAGTTACTGTAAATAAATCGCTTGAGCAGCGTCTCTCCGAAGATGCCAAAGGAACATCGCCATCCGTAGTTTCTCCACGCCCTGCCGGTTCGCTCCTGATTGTTTTGAATTTCAGATTTTCTACTTTTTTTGTTATATTACCGGTTTCGGGGGGAAATCTAACTCCTTTGCGACGACAAAAGTTTCGTTATTTTCCGTCTGCTTTCTCAGAGTACAACTGGTATGATAGATTGGTTCATGTACTGGGTTAGTTAAGGTAAAATCCTGTGTACATGATGTGTGACGCGTGACATAAGAGTAAAATTACAATAAAGAAGTAATGACTTACAAAGGAAACCGCCAAATTCCACGATTAACCTTGCAAAATCCATGATTAATCTTACCTATATACTTTATTCATGAATTACCTAGCAATCAAAAAAGATTACCTTGTCTTAATTGTATCTCATAGAATAATCGGCAAGTAGTTGTTTTCACTTCGACGGCGCGCTCGGCCGTCAGTAAGTGATAAACACTATGAATTATTTCTTGAATTATACCTTTCAGTTAGCTCTCGACGATCGATATCTTTTCAACGATAAAAAATGCATAGCGTACCATGCATCATATGCCATCTCGTGGTCGTATAGGAGGTAGAGAAACAAAAAAGTCTTTTCTCTAACGTATACTTCTGACGTTATGTCTTCAACGCCCGCTTATTATGTGCAGACGAATTGAAATCAACGATCGATGGTGGGCATCAAGTATGTATTTTCCCCCTTTTATGAATTCCTTTTTTTACCCTAAATATTATCCACGTAGATTCCTTGCCCCAGGGTGTGTATGGGTGAAGTGTAGGGTAAGGCGTGCAGATGTGATGGGTTTTAGGTTAGCTTGAAGACTCACAATCAAGGTTGAGGTATGTCAACAAAGTGATTAGCTAGTCTGGGGGATCAATTTCGAATACTAATCGACAGTCCCTAGTCACTTGCCTCCCCGCCCCCCCCCCCCTGGTTCATCCTCGACGAATCTGCAAGTCATGGGCAGTTTAGGTCTAGGTCTATATATATGATAATAGGTTGTCCGAGACTGCCCAGTCATAACTCCCTTGTTGATTACACGGCTGTTCATCAATAATTTGGAACCTAATGACTGCTTATAAGAAATTACTCTTGTCGCCTTGCTAAAGACCATGTAATCTCATATTGTTATGCTTTCCATTATAAATGTTATAGATATTTATATATCAAAGAGTGCGATATATTTTTTGCTAACAAATGTCTGTGCAATTAGTCTGTAAGAGTTATCCGATACAAATGCGTCTACTTTCACCAAAACATAATATTGGGA
>NC_091569.1:17855948-17860948 GCF_042767895.1 Penaeus vannamei | reverse complement strand
CTACCCACTAGTTCCCGACCCTCGACTAGATAAAAGGTTGAGTTCACTGAAGCGATGCAAAGTACCACGTGGTATAGACCTAATATGCAAATGATGTGTTTTTTTCTCTTCCACTACAAATAAGGCCCGTTTATAGAGGCTGTTGAGATATCTGACACTTGGCTTTTGTAGTGGGTGAATAAGAGGCGACGTAATAGTTACTGGTTACGGAGAGATGGACTTAAAGGTGACGGGATGAGTTCCATATATGTGACCAAGAGGTTTGGGATGGATTCGGATACTTGGCGGAGAAAAGGGGTATCTGTGGAGATCTAGGGACCTCAAGAAAGTCTCAAAGATAGCGTGCACTCGTAAGCGTATTAGAAGAACGAAGTACGACGTGCATTTTGCTTTCATGATTGTGTTCATATAGATATACACACAGGCACACACACATTCGCACACGCACACAAACACAAACACACACACACACACACACACATATATACACATACACACACACGTACATACACGGGCTCACACATAAACAAACACACGAACTGAAATGCCAACAATAAAAGGCATTTACGGGCACATCAACTGCCACTCCCCAGTCCTCAACCTCCAAATAGATTCCTTCGCCCCCTTTTTCGTCCCTCGTTTTTGGCACTCTTTCACTCTCGCTTTTCCTTAATCACCGAGAGCACTTTGGCCAAGCAATGCATCTTTTCCACGATTTCATTTAATTCTCCTCGCTTCGCACCGTATGTCTGGCCTTTGCCCTCTGTGCGCATTCTATCTCTTTTTTTTTCTCTCTCTCTCTTCCTCCTGCCGAATAATCCCCTTTTAGTCGTTTTTACCTCTCTTAATCTTCTTTCCTCCACCCTCTCCTCCTTTCCGTTCTGCCTACTTATCTAAACTAACTTCACACATGGCATTCATAATGATAAAACCTCCCGCTCATCCATGTTTAGAGCAGCAATCCATCAACAGAGGCTGGTCGCTGCTTTGCCAGCCGGAGGTGAAGCAGGAGTGAGAAGCCCAAACCTGTTTCGTTTGAATGAAATTGCTCATCAATCGTTCTTAGTTTGCTTTAGTTTGATTTTTTAAAGGGGGGGGGTCTGGGGGATAGAGGGAGGGGGGGCAAGAGTAAGAAGATCAAATAGGATCAAAGGTGCTGACGGATTTGCGCGCTCACCCGTTTGGTGGAGAAAAATGCCAGTTGTTATCTCTATCTCAGTAGTGACGTTCAGATTTTGTTTTCTATTTTTCTTCGTGAAAGCAGAGCTTCCTTTTTCAGTTAACTAATTGCTTTTAGTTGGCCAGTAAGAGTAATCATCAAATCATGGAAATACGTCTTCCCGAGATGGTCTCAAGATCAACGCATTTCTCTAAGAAAGAAAGTCCAGCGGTCGGCAGTCTGAGCGAAGGCCAGGCAAGGCGCCCGCCCTGCCTGGCTCCTTCAAAGGCGGCCTGCTACTCCTTCTTCCAGAATTTTCAGATGGTTACATTAGACGGCGGGATCGCGTTAATGAGAAGGGTTTATGGCCATGACGGCCCACACCGCCAACCACCACTCGCCTCTGCGGTTGCGAGAAGGGGGAGGAGGGGCAAGGGGCGAGAAAATGGGCGATGGAGGGGGCGCTATGGGCGAGGGAAGGGCGAGGGAGAGGACACTAGGGACGAGGAAAGGAAGGAGAGAAGGGGAGACACTAAAGGCGGGGAGAGGGGGAAAGGTAGGGGGGAAACATTAAGACGGAGAAAAGGAAGGAAGGATGAGTAAGGTAAGAGGGTGAAATGAGAGCTTACTAAGTCGACGCCTCGTCCACGTTTGTTCAGTTTTCTTTCTCTGCCTCTTTCGTAAGAGATGTAATACATGATGCAATACGTTATAGGGGTAAAATGGTACGATGACAGATCCATTCCTTAGTGTTTTCAGCGCTCGTATGGATTAGGTGTGATGCATGAGTGTGTGAGTGAGCCGCCCGACCACAAAGCGATGGTATCTCTGCCGAAAGTGACGGCAAAAATAAATGTGCAGGATGGTATCTCGCCACACCGTGATGCTCCGTGTGTTCGCCCGTTACAGTGACAGATATGCCCAAGTTTGAAATTTAGATCTAGGCTTAAGATTCTGTGAATATTAGTTCTCCCTACGAAGTTAAACTAATCCTGAACAGAATAACCATCAGTGTGATAGAATAGAAAACGAATAACCGGCACTTGTCCTGGGGAATAGGAAACAAAAGATCAGTCTCAACAACGCTTCTGCCGAATACAAATGAACGAATTTACGTAGCGGGAGTTGACACTATCGGTTCCATGTTAGACTGAATTGATTACGGGAAGATCTATCACATTATACGCTAACACCCGTGAGCGCCCCTCGTTCGCCTCCGATAACCGGCTTATGAAGTGAAAATACCATGAACCGTGAAAAGGAACCCGTTGGTTAAACTTTTTTTTTCTTTCTTTTTTCAATCTAAGGTATTTTGTCTGTGGTTTAGGGATTTTTTCTATTCTTTTCTTTCTGTCTTTCTTTTTTTCTCTCTCTTTTCTTTCCTTTTTTATGTGCGGTTAAAATCAAAGAAAGATTAGGAACGTATTCTTGTACTTTTTTTTACCTTTCTCCTTTACACACACAGCTGTCTTTCTTTCTTATTTCTTTCATTTTTCCCATTATTTACCTCCATTTCCCTATTACCGAACGATCAGTATGGAAAAATTGAATGAAAACGAAAACTTACTCATGGCTGTGTACATGTGTGAATTAGTGTTTGTTTGTTTGTGTGGGTGGGTGTTCTTTTCATGAATTTTATCACTTTGAACATTAATATTATTATCATTATAGTTTTCTGGCGTTGATATTATCACTATCTAAATTCTATTGCTAATATTGATATTGAGAATTATCAGTAATAGTCTTGATTATCAACATTATTAAAATTATTCATATCGGCAATTTTATTATCATTAGCATTATTAAACTTTAAGTATTATCAACATCAGCATCATTACTGTTGTTGCTGTTATTGTTAGCTCACAGTAAAGTAGGAGACATGGTAATGATAATAAGATTAATGTTAAAATGATAAAGCTAATGAAAAGAACACACCCACACATACAACGAACAAACAAACACAAATCCGCACATATACACAGACATGAATAAGTTTTCGTGTATCACTCTTTCTCTCCGACATTTTATAGGCCTACCGATTTACTGTCCAGCCGTTGAGAGTTTATCCATATTGATCGTTCGGTAATAGGTTCATGGAGGCAAGGAATGAGAAAAAGAAAGAAAGGAAGAAATATATGTACGTGAAAGAGAAATGTAAAAAGAATAAGAATACGTACTTTGATGCTAACCACACTTAAATAGCAGTAGTAGTAGTAGGAGAGGTAGAAGTTGTAGCAGCAGTAGCAATAGTGGTAGTGGTAGTGTTGGTAATATTAGTAATAGTGGTGGTAGTGGTGTATTGGTAGTGTCGTTGTAGTGGTAGTAGTAGTAGAAAAAGTAGTAGGATCAATAGCAGTAACAACAGCAGCAATAGTTGTAGTATCAGTAGTGGTAGTAGTAGAAGTAGTGGTAGTAATAGCAGTAGCAGTAGTAATAGAAGTATCAATATTATTAGCAGTAGTAGTGGTGGTGGTGGTAGTACCAGTAGCTTTAGTCATATTAGGAGTAGTAGTGGTAGCAGGAGTAACAGTAGTATTAGTAATAATAGCAGTAATATTAGAAATAGAAGTGGTTATAGTAGTAATAGAAGTAGTAGTAGTAGTAAAATTAGTAGTAATATTAGCAGCAGCAGTAGTAGTAGTAGTAGTAGTAGTAGTAGTAGTAGTAGTAGTAGTAATGGTAGAAGTGGTGGTAGTAGTAGTCGTAATAGTAGTAGTTTTAGGAGTAATAGTAGACGTAGGAGTGATGGTGGATGCGGTACTGGTAGTAGTTATTGCAGCAGTAGTACCCCTAGTACTATTATTAAATTTCCTACCATTTGTATGATTGCCGTTGTTGCATCATATTGTGTTTTTCTTATATTCCTATGATTTCATTTTCAATAATTCAGCTTCATGCATGGCGGTAATCCCAATACTAGTAATACTATTAAATATTATAATTTCATATTTATCAAAAAGCTTATCTTTGCAATAGCAGTCGCTCCGTATAATATTCATAACATAACAATATCAGAAAATGGCAATTTAAATATCACTCGTTGCATGATGACAGACACACCACGTATTCGGAAATAGATTTTTGGTTAATTAAAAATGCACTCACCGCATGCTGGATTGTATGCTGGCATTCTCTCGGTTTTAGTTTATCGTCCTATTCCTTCTTCAGTTGTTGTTTTTTTCTTAAATATAATGTTGTTAATCTCGAAAGTAAGAATGGGAGCATACTGTCAGAAATGTATGTAGAGAATGTTATTATAATGATGATTACATCAGCGGGGAGTTAAGCTGGTACAATAATTTCTCTTACTATAACTACTTTTCTTTTGGATATGTATATGCATATATAAGTACTGTACAAATACTTATACAAACGTGTGTTTGTCTACAAATGCGATTATATATATATATATATATATATATATATATATATATATATATATATATATATATATATATATATATACATAAGTAAATAAACACCCACACCCACCCACGACATGCACACATACACACACACACACACACACACACAATATATATATATATATATATATATATATATATATATATATATATATATATATATATATATATATATATATATATATATATATATATATCTCTATCTCTCTATATATATATATATATATATATATATATATATATATATATACTTATCTATCTATCTATCTATCTATCTATCTATCTATATATATATATATATATATATAAAAATATATATATATATACAAATATATATATAACTATATGTATACATATATATGTATATATTTATATATATGAATATATATATATATGAATATATATATATATATATA
>NC_091569.1:17848448-17850948 GCF_042767895.1 Penaeus vannamei | reverse complement strand
AAACAAAAAGGAAGAACGCAGCACATATCGTTTCTCAAAAAGAAGGACGAAAGAATGAGAGAGAGAGAGAGAGGAAAAGAGAGGGAGATATACAGACATTTAGACACATACCGGCAGATAGGCAGAGAAATAGACAGGCAATCAGACAGACAGACAGATAGACAAACAGACAAGTGAGAGGAAAAGAAGCATTAGGGGAACAGAGAGAGACGACTAGACATGTAGAGACATACAAAGACAGAAAAAAAGAGAGACGTTAAAAATCAAACCAGAAAGAGTACATTGCCATAACTACACATATGAAAAGCAGGTGTACACAGTTCGCGATCCACGGCGAACCGGGACACAAAGTCTCTGTTGTTCCTGCATGACGAATCACATACTGGGCGGGATATGGTGCTGTTTGGTGTGCGTGTTTACTTGGCCTCTCCGGAGAAAAGTGGTATTCGAGGTATTTCTGATAGATCTTTCTGAAGCCTGGGTGTGGGATTTTTGTAAATGAAGATGGTGATTTTTTCTGTTGCAGAAAACTTTCTTGCACAGACAGTATACGTGTGTGTGCAGACAGATATAAACATAGAAAAAATATGTCTATATTCATATATATATATATATATATATATATATATATGTGTGTGTGTGTGTGTGTGTGTGTGTGTGTGTGTGTGTGTGTGTGTGTGTGTGTGTGTGTGTGTGTGTGTGTGTGTGTGTGTGTGTGTGTGTGTGTGCACATCCACATACACGCGCATAAAGGCGTCAAATTACCTGTCTATTAGAATCATTTTCTAACCCCGTTTTATTATAATTATCATCATTATTGCTATTACTATTATTGCTGTTGCTGTTCTTGATGTTATTATTATCATTCTGCACCGAATGGTTAGACATTTTATGAACATCTATCATTTACATGGCAATCAGAAGGAGGTTCAGAAGGAAGGTAGAGGCGAAGGGCGGAAAGGGAGAAAGGGGATTTAAAGAAGAAAGGGGGGAGGGAGAAAGGGAGGAGATGGAGGTTTATAGAGAAAACTGAAGCTGGGGTAGGGTAAGGGAGGGGAAACGAAAAGGAATTAAAAAGGAAATACGGATGAGAAGGGGGAAAGGGAGGGTGGAGGGAGAGGGACTCAGAGAAAAAAAACGGGCATAGAAAAGGGATGGAAGGGGATAAGGGAGCGAAGGATGTGAGGGAGGTAAGGAGGAAAGGCAAAGTGGGAGGGGCATACGTAGGGCTTAAGGCGGAAGGGGGATTGAATAAGGAGGATTCGGGAGTGAGAAGGGGTGGCAGAGCAGGAAAGGGAAAGGGAAGAGGGAAATGTCAGGGAGAGGGAAAGGAAAAGGGAGGCTGAAAGAAAAGGAGAGAAGTACTTCTTCATTTCTTTCTTCCTCTCTCTCTCTCTCTTTCTCTCTCTATCTATCTATCTATCTATCTCTCTTTTACTTTCTTTCCCTCTCTCTTACTTGATCTCCCTCTTTCTTTCTCTTCCTTTCCCTTTCCTACCCTTCCTTCTCCTCCCCTCCCTTGCATCCTCCCTGTATGTTCGTGGAATTCCCACGATTGTTATTAGAATTTTGATTATCATTCTAATAATTTTCCTCATCATTACACAACTTAACATACCACTGCAGCACTTCGGCGTCTTTCAGTTTTTTTATTGAGAGGTTCGGTAATGTCACTGTTGCGTGAGTAAATGCCTGTATATATATATATATATATATATATATATATATATATATATATATATATATATACATACAGGTTAACATTTTAAAAATCCGGCCATCGATAATCCGGTTCCTTCAGATTTCCGGCACTGATTTCGGAGAGCATTTTCAAATTTACCTCATTGGCTCGCAACTGTTTTCTGGGGTTATAGTTTATGTTTTGATAGCGCTGTATTCCAAAATCAGCTGCTGGGTCTTCCTTGCACGTGCTAACACACTCCTGCTCATTCCTCTTATCATTCATCTTATCATCTTTGTTGCTGTATAGAAGTATGATTCAGCTAAGGAAAGAGGTGGTGTAAAACGTAAACCTCGTTCGATGTCGATTTCAGAGAAAGTGGAAATGATAAAAATGTATATATATTATCTAGTCGTTGAGCAATAAAATTTCATTTGCTTTTCATTTAGTATTTGAGTTTCTTTCTTTAAAGGATTGTACACGTATTCATTTTCTGTTAAACGTATACAGCTCATATAACCATAAAATATCCGGCATTTTCGGAAATCCGGCATTCCTCAGGTCCCGAAGTAGCCGATTTTTATATGTCAACTTGTATGTATACAAATATAAATACACACACACACACATATATATATAATATATATACATACATACATATATATATATATCCTATATAAATATATGCATATCTATACATACATATATATGTATATATGCATATATATATACATATATATATATATATACATATATATATATGAATATATATATATATATATATATATATATATATATATATATATATATATATTCATG
>NC_091569.1:17835948-17838448 GCF_042767895.1 Penaeus vannamei | reverse complement strand
AGGGTTGCCGTAATAGTACTTCTAACAGTAGTAAAAGTAATAAAAGTAATAACAGTAGTATCATTATCACATGATCATTGCAAACTTTTTATTGTCATTATCATATCTACTACTATTACCACTGTCATTATCATTATGGGCACTGTTCTTGCTGTTAATATTTGCATTGTTTTATTACATTGTTATCCTTGTTTGCTAATATCAGTCTACTACTGCCAGTTTCAGTTTCAGTAGGAGGCGTACTAGTAAAATTAGCACCAATATCAGTATTGTTTTCTGGATCACCCCTGCATTCACGTAATCATAAAACACGTTTCAATTATTGATTGTTATACTGTTATAGGTCTCATCAAGAAGTCTTTAATAACATCATTGCTTATAAATAGAAATTGCACATATAACATTCTCCCTTTTCTGCCCTGAATCATCCTTTCACATCGTTAGGAAACGAGGCAATCAAGACATGTAATATATAACTCCAATTTTAAATAACCTTTATCTCCACGTTACTAAATCTAAGAACACGAAAACAATCCAATATAACAAGAAACAATGAAAAACATTTTTCAGAAATGGAAACAAAGGAACGAGAAAAAATCCTTTAGAATCAAATTTTAAAGCCGGGACGAAGCCGCATTCATATACTCCCCAGCTGCTCGCCGTGGGTAAGACGTTGAAAGTCATGTGTGCATCTCGGCATTGTTGGGGCGAACACAGCCATGCCCCGGGGACGCGTACATGCTCTGCCGAGGCCGTCCGGGAGGTGAGGCCAACCCACTCTGTGCAGTTACCTGTGGTCTGGCTTGGGATGTAGGGTGATTTTTTAGAAGAGATTACAGGTACTGATTGATAAGTTAGCTGACAGGATATTAATTGCTGAATTTCCTTGAAACGGAGGGTCTGATATACCCTACGTATCATCCCGTTATAGTATGGGAGGAATTGCGAGAGAGAAAAGAGTGATAGGAAAACAGAAACTGCTCTTTAGATGGTTGTTAAACATTCAAAACAGAAATACATTTTGACATCGAATGATAACATGGATTTCTTAAGAGGATCTCCACCCTTTTCCCTCCACTAAAATTGATATATGGCATACATATCCCTGCCTCCCTTATCACCTAAAAAAATAACGACTTGCAACACAAACTCTGTCACACCTATTGGCTCCGAATGACAACATAATGGTTCCACATAGGACATCCATTATAATTTCTAATGGACGGCACGCATCCGAACAAGTGCCTACCTAATTGCAAAACTCATATCCGAAGGTTCGGACTTGATGGACGGCAATACCAGGAGTCGGCGAGATTTCGGACGATAAAAATGGGTCGAGTTATGGCTCTGTGGGGGTTGCCGGCCGCCGCTTTCGGAGGAATTTCGCAAAGACGGTTCGACGATGCCGATAATGAGGGTGACCCTTACTAGTATTTACATTTTTAATACTATTGGCTACGTTTCTCCTGATTTTACTACAAATACTATTTATCCTGATAATATTGATAAGATCGTCACCACTCCGGTACTTACTATATTGCCAGTACCAATAGCAATTATGACAACAATAAAAGACTATTATAATTATAACAATACCAATAATTATGATAATGATAAGGATAATAATAATTGATAATAAGGATAATTACGATGATAATAATAGCGGTAATTATTATAACAATAGTATTAATACCGATAGTCATAACGATGAGAATTATGGCATTATCATTATCATTTTATTGTTGATAGTAAAAATGTTATTACTGACCTTACTACCATTGTGATCTTTATTGTTATTGTTCTGATTATTATTTCTAATAATAAAAATGATAATGATGATTGTAATGATAGTAATATTGAGAATAACTTTAATAATAATAATAACAATGATAATAATAAGAACAATAATAATAATAAGAGGAAGAATGATGATAATAATATTCATCACTATCATTACAATGATGATAATCGTAATCATAATCATAATAATAGTAATAACGATAATGATAATAAAAATAATAATGATAGTGATAATGATAATAGAAATAATAATTGTATAAATGATAATATCAATGATAATAATAATAATGAGAATAATAGTATTGACAATAATAAGAAGAAATAATGTGATGATAATGATGGTGATAATAATAATGATAACAATGATAAGAATAACAATAATAACGATGATGATGATAAGGATTACGGTAATAATGAAAATGATGATGATAATAATAATAACTACAGCTATAATAATGATGATGATAATTAATAATGATAAAAGTAATAATTATAATAATGATGGGGATGATAATATTAATAGGAACAATATCAATAAAAAAACAGTAATAATAATAATGATGATAGTAATAATGATAATAATAGGAATAACGACAATAATAACAATGAGGATGTTAATAATGATAATAGTAATAACAATGATGTTGATGATAATGATAATGGTGATAATAATGATGATAATAACAATGATAATGATAAT
>NC_091569.1:17823448-17825948 GCF_042767895.1 Penaeus vannamei | reverse complement strand
TATATATATCAAACACAGGCACACGCAGAAGAGATACAGATTAAAATTATCCCAATGATTGTTACATTTCACAAAACAAAGACAAACTGCAAAAACTGCAGCAAATTGATCCCAAGTAGCATCATTATAGATATCCAAGATGGCTTAATAAGTTAAACACGAGCCTTCGAGGCCGACTGGGGTTTGATTTTAGATTCTTTAGATTTCACGACCAGAAATATACATTGTTTTAAACAGCTCATAGTAATCAAAACAATCAAACAGATCCCGACAAATGGACCGCCATTCGCGAAAAGTGCTTACATCGCTTGTCGAGATTTAAAAGCTTAGCCTCAGCGTCTGCGGTTTCATAATACGTCACTGTAAATAGGAATGGTTAGACATTTTATAATTAAACTCAGGCAAACGTGCTGCCAGCGGGTAAAAAACTAAACAAACTAAACACATTCTAATGATAATTGCATTGCAAGCCAAAAATAAAATAGAAAAATTGTTAATCCTTTTTCCTCTAGCAAAACAATTTATCGCATTACTGCGATAAAATTGTCAGACAGAAGTAGTTAACCCATAAAAAACAAAACAATTATGTTTATATTCCTGAAATATTTTCCCCGCTCAATCTTCATCTCCCTGTGCTCTCTCTCTCTCTCTCTCTCTCTCTCTCTCTCTCTCTCTCTCTCTCTCTCTCTCTCTCTCTCTCTTTCTCTCTCTCTCTCTCTCTCTCTCTCTCTCTCTCTTTCTCTCTCTTTCTCTCTCTCTCTCTCTCTCTCTCTCTCTCTCTCTCTCTCTCTCTCTCTCTCTCTCTCTCTCTCTCTCTCTCTCTCTCTCTTTCTCTCTCTCTCTCTCTCAGTCTGTCTGTCTGTCTGTCTTTCTTTATATCAATTTGTTTTCCATATATCTACTTCTATAAGTCAATATCTCTCTCACTCTTTATTCTTTTCCACTAGATATTTTTTATACAATTTTCTACAACTGGCAGCAAATTTGCTTTTAAATGGGTTTATTTCAGATAAAAGTCTGACTTTTTCTGTTGCACTAAAATTCTAAAAGCCCAAGATATTGACTAGAATTTTAAATCTCAGCTCGTGATATATGCGTTCTTCCCGAACAGCTTCTCGTTGGTCGGAATTTGTAAGACATAATCTTTTCATTCATTTTGATTATTCTATTGTAATTTTGTAAATTGGAAGGACCACATTTTTAAAAATCATACTTACTTCCATCGGCCAAATATCGAATTACATTAATAGTTAGCGGACCGGGAGAAAGTGTTTTATCATCCATATATGTATGTACGGAGGCTTTGCACACAGACAGACAAAGATGCACATTCTAATGATAATTACATTGCAAACCATATTTCATTTTTATCTTTTTATTTAGCGCATAACTGCTATAAAACAATTAGGCAAAAGAAGTATATGTAGTTATAAAATACAAAAGCAAAGGTGAGCTGTCACACAGTGGCTACCATGAGTTCATACGAGTATTTATAAATAAACAGCATATTTCCCCCTCTATCTTCGTTCCTATATGTGCAACGAGTGACGTTCTCGTCAAGCAATCTTGCTAACCTGCGTTCGATCCTGTGCCCTGCCAGTGGATGGTAACCCCGGCCATTCCTTGCATACATGGGGTGCTTTAGATGCAAATAATAATCTGACGATCTCTCTCTCTCTCTCTCTCTCTCTCTCTCTCTCTCTCTCTCTCTCTCTCTCTCTCTCTCTCTCTCTCTCTCTCTCTCTCTCTCTCTCTCTCTCTCTCTCTCTCTCCCTCTCTCCCACGTTTACGTTTACTTTTTATGGATAAGCCTATTTTTATAATGTCTATATTCTATCCTTTGATATGTTTTCATACTTTCCTCTTTTATCATTGCTAGAATATAAATTCATGTTAAATGAATGCACATGATATCAGAGACTCGACAGACGATACTATATATCTTGCTGTCTCTCTTTCTCTCTGTCTATCTATGTCTGTCTGTCTGTCTATTTCTGTCTATCTGTCTCTATTTATATGTCTGTTTCTATATCTCTTCATCCATCTACCAATCAGTCACTATCTCATTATTTCTATTCGTCCACTAGATATTCTTTATTTAATGTTTTAGGCAATCCTTCACAAATAGGCTTGATTTCAAAGTCTAATCCTTTCTGTATAGAGTATTTTTTTATCAAAATGGAGACAAATTTTGTCTCTCTCTATCCACCTAAGTTTGTATATGCCTGCACCTTTATATTTAAAACACTGGCAACCATTTTGATTGAGTTTATTAAAACAAGTCTGATTTTTCTTATTTGCGTTATTTTATCAAAGACACCGAGGCAGATGCTTCTTTTTTCCCGAATTTCTCACACAACAAGTTTTTAATTATATTTTGATTGTTTTAACTACTGTTTGTGTGAGAGAGAGAGATAAATAAGAATGAAAGGTCACGATCATGATAGTGAAAATGGCAATAACGATGGTAATTACTCTGGCAAAAACAATAATGTTGATA
>NC_091569.1:17808448-17813448 GCF_042767895.1 Penaeus vannamei | reverse complement strand
AAAATTATTCTCACCATATGATAGATATTTTTCTTCTTTTTATCAACAGAAAACACCTAACCATGATGAACCAGATGCTAATACAGAGGTAAAGTTGATGAGTTACCAGTGTTTGAATAGCAAGTTTGGTTTGTTGTTTTATTTGATATATATTTAACAATATTTCTGTCATCTAGATGTATCAATTTTTTTAATTAAAATGAAAATATATAAACCAAAAAATGAATAGTTGCCAAAGGTAAAGCTGTATAATATCAGTATTATCTTATACTAAGTATGAACTGTTGCCACTTTATAGACAATACAAAGCATACCCAGTAAGTGAGGTTTTTGCTTTTGCTGTTAGTCCAAGTTGTGTGGTACAAATAATTGTAATTATTAGCAATTCACTTATATCAAGAGAAATGCAGTACTAAGCCTAAGTGTTTAATGTGGTTTTGCATTTATCCTTTAAGATAAAAAATTATATCTTGTTGATTTGTGAATATGAAGAGAGAGAAAGTAGGAACTGGATTTCTTTTGAAGATATTGCAACCAGAGTGTTTGGTAAAATGGAAAGATTAATACATTTTATTAATGCCCTGAGCGTTTGTTTGAAGTTCAAAGAGTAGTATCATAATAAAAGCATGTGTTTTGTGTCTCTAATCCATATAACATCAGATGGCAGAAGTTGAGCAACTGATGCAGTCAATGGATGTTGCTGATGTTACTGAGGTAAGGATAGCTTTTTCTTATTTTATTGTAATGTAAAGCTTAAGTGGAAGAACAATCTTAAAAGAAAATCAATTCATTGAAAAGTTAGAGTAATCATAAAAGATCCATAGTTGTAGAACAAAATCAGAATTCAATTTGAAAATAAAAGAAAGTTGAGAAATGGTATTAAATACTTAACAAGCAGATTATATAATGAATTTAGTTTAAGTATATAATTTCTATCACCTGCTCTCTTTTAAAAAGAGAATGGTATAGAAGTAGAATACAGAGTTAGAAATAGTATATGGAAAATGAGGAAATTTTTAAAAAATTAATAAAGAATTGAGTTATAATGCAAAACAATAAGATTGTGATAAACTTGTTGTTCTGTCATGTAAATATTATGAGCTCAACATCAAAATAAGAAGTTGTGAGTCATTTCTAGTTTAGAATTATTTTTTCTTTTCTTGAGTATTACAGGAGGAAATGTGTTAACTGCAAATACATTTTCAGGGTAAACTAAGTGCCCAGTATGTGGGAAGCATCGTCAGCACTCGTGTGAATGAGATTGCAGCCACCTCAAAGCACTACTCTGAACTCCAGCAACAGATTTCTGTAAGTTTTTTTTTGTGTTTAATTGTCTGTGCATGTTTTGAATGAATTCCCTGCATTGAAGGGAAGATAGATCTTAATCTTGTTGATCAATTTTAGCTGTTGCAATATTGTTCAATTTGTGAAATAGATCCATTCTTCTATAGTAAAATAATCAGACATAGACAACATAGTCACTGAAAAGTTTATTTGAGAATAAGAAAATCAAACAAGAAATGGTCTATGAACTTTCGTAAAAACTAATATTGAGTGTGTTAAGACTTTCCAAGTGAATCACTCATATACCACTCTACATTCATAAATTTTTACTTATCCAAATTGACTGACCTTGTTGTTTTTAACTGCATTGATCCTTTGGATTTTTCTTTTACACTGTTATACAAAGGTAAATGTAAGTATTTGGTTTTAAATTGGTAAAGCATTTTTCTTTTTTTTTCTTTCTTTTTTTGTTTTTTGTTTTGTTTTGTTTTGTTTTTTATAAAAAGATTGCTGAGAGAGGTTACTTGTGTCAATAGAATCTGAGTTTTTTTTTATTTCTCTTTTTTCTTTTTTTTTTTCTTCTTCTTATACATTGTGGAATTTTGTTATTAGGAGGAGATCCTAGGAGACAGTGCCTCTTCCCATGCCCGCTTGGTTGCAACTTTAGAGAAACAGCGCACGGCTTTATCCAAACAACTAGCAGAACAACAAAAGAAGGAAAAGGCTGAACACCAGAAAGTAGAGGAATTGAAGGCCAAATTGCAGGATGTGAAACGGACTAGAACAGGATTAGAACAAGAAATACAAGAGCTAGGCATAGTTGACACCAAGGAAAACAATAAGTATGATTTTTATTATTCTGTGTACCCCTTATATATTTAAGAGTGAGATTCAGATATCATATTTGATATTGGAAAGTATCAGTAAAATTCTGATTAATAATAAATTGTGGTGGAATGAGAAGACATGTATCATTTGTGTGGCTTTAACATATCAGTTGATTTATATATATTCACCAAAATTATAATTTAGGATCTACTCTGGAAAAGCTCTATATTTAACATTTCTTCCCATTTACATTTCATGCAGTTCTGTTTGCTCTAGATGATTTATACCATTTTTCCAGGCTATTGGAACACCTCTCAAAACTAGTAGCAGAGAATGAGGCAGTAAGGAAGAAAGAGGCTGAGTATAAGGATGGATGTCGGAAAGAGTCAGAGAAGTTGAAGAAGGAAATCAGGTTGGTTTAAACATGAAAGTTATTTTTAAAATTCTACATAGAAAGCCAATATTATGGATAATCAGTATGAGCAGGCATTTAGTTGTTTAGTAAACTTTCAAAAAGCATATTTGCTTCTAGTTAGCAATGTCATTCATAGTGACAGAATGTATTGTGTAAGCTTAGTGAAAAAATTGTGCATTATAAGCTTTGGAATAAAAAGCCTATATGCTTATGACTGATTTCAAGAACTGGTATATTTTATTCAGGGAATAGTACTTTAAATAGAGAAAAAAATAGCCTTTAATATTTCATCTCCTAAATTATAGGAAAAATTTGTTCATGATTGAGTAAAGATTGTCTTCCATTGTATGTATGTATATATCTATTTGTATATATGCTGTGCATATGTACATATTTGTATATTTTAAACAATCAAAGATTATAAAATTATTTTTCGCTTCTAAGCTTAATTGTAGGTACCTTTGCTCTAGTAAGCAAATAATTCATGAAGTAAAATACTCATATCTTGTTCAAGAAGCTCATATTGGGAATAGATAAAACACAATATTTGCTAGCAAGTGAATATAAAAGAGATGAAATACACAGTAGTGATGTAAGATAAGCTCGTAAGTGAAGTTATTCATCCCAAGATTCCAATTAAACTTTTCAGTGATTTACAAACAAGATTAAAGGAAATTGATGTTGGAGATGAAATTACTGAAAGATACACAGCAGAAAAGGAAAAGTATTCCAAGATGAGACGACAGCTGGCTAAAAAGACAAGGCAGGTGGAGGCAATGAAACGCGTTATAGATGATGTTCCTGGCCGGGCAGAGCTGTCACAGTATCAGAGGCGCTTTATTGAACTCTACAATCAGGGTAAACTTTTCAGTATTGTCACACTGGTACATCTCTTCATGAAATCTTTTGTATATATCAACATTTATAGAGTATTTGCACAAACTGTGAGAAATACTATTACATATATTTGGTACACCTTTCAGCTGCATAATAATTTATTTTTTCTTCTTCTTTCATTTACACTGAATGTGAAGAATGTTAAATATGACTAATTTCATATGGGTAAACCTTAAATTCAATGAGAAATTAAATTTTCGTTTAATTGTGCTTTCCAGTTGCTGCCACACACAGAGAGACTCAACAGTTCTACAATATGTACAACACCCTGGCAGACACAAAAACTTACATGGACAAGGAGCTCTCTCTTCTCAACTCAATATTAGATAACATGGCAATGTAAGTACTTTATGTTCCCTATTGCTGTAATTCCTGATTTTCTGGATTATGTAAGTGATATAGTTTTCATGAATCACCTTGCTAGGAATGATTTACAAAATCTTTGACCTGAGTATATATTATATAATGTTCAGCATTCTCCAGAATGGTTTTATGGAATTAACTAATTGTTATTTCTTCAATGCCAGTGCACTCAGTAATTCAGCCAATATGGATGAGTACCTTCAGCAACTAGATACAATAGTGGAGGGTATACATCAGAACAGATTAAAGGTGAGTACACTTTTTATGGCTTTGTATATATGCTTCTTTACTTCTTTTTTTTTAATCTGTTTTGTCCATAATACAAATTACTATTACCATATTACCATATATATTTTTGATTACTTGCCATTACTCTTATATGTATCAGAACTACTATTATTGATTCATAAAGGTTTTATGTACAAAATATAAATAAAATGTATTACATCCCAGCTCCAGAAAAGGCAAGCAGAGGAAAGGTCACATCGCAACACGCTGAGCGATGAATTAGCACGTCTCCAGGAGCTCAACCGTCATTATGCAAAAACAGTACATCAGCTTGGACAAGAAATAAAGAAAAATGAAATTCTACATCAAAAAGTTACCCAAAAGAAAGAGTAGAGGACATGTAGATCATTCTGTCCCCATTCCATCTTATTGAAAATATATAACCATGTTTGCAGTGCTCTACATGCACAAGATTTTCACTATGAAGAAATTTATTTGACTCATTAATATATTCTATACTGGATATGGGACAATGTTTTGGACTAAGCATACGTAGTTTGTATGCTTAGTGTATTTTCATATGTAATATCATGACATGATTTATTTGAAACAAAGCATATTTTGAGAGTGATATATCATTAAGGAGTTGAATTTTTATATTATTTTAAAATTTTGTGATTTTGCATTCCACAAATGTATATGGTGCCTTTGGTTTTGTGTCTGTTATAGGGTTTTAGAATGAACATTTTAATTTTTACTGTAATAAATAAAAATTAAAAAATCTCTTTATCATAGACCTGCAAGACAAAAATTAAGTGATGTTAGAAAATATGCATAGTAATTTCACAGAAGAATCTCTAAAACCCAAGACTTATGTATATATGTTTGTTGTGATTGTGATCTTATATAGTAATTTCATAGCTGTTTTTACAACAGCTCTATAGACACTCTTCAGATGCATATGACTGTATATGAAAACAACAAT
>NC_091569.1:17785273-17802773 GCF_042767895.1 Penaeus vannamei | reverse complement strand
CCCTCTCATACCCATTTTCTTTGATAATTGTCAATATTAGCAGATTGCAAGGGAGAACAAGTGTAAAGTTTATGATTAGCCATTTGCACCCATTATCTTTACTAAGAAGTGCATAAAATCATGCAGACGCCTATGTGTTGTGGGATATTTGCCAATTTATGGTGCCTAAGACTTACGGTAACGTCTAAACATATTCATTTTTATCGGGAACGCACGAAACGGATGCGATAGCTTTTTGAACGCCAGACGAAGACTACGCATACAACCGAGCTCAAAATTCCATATAGTTTTTATTTCAGAGCAGGTATTACTGAGTACTATCATCTTCAACATGAAATAATCTGTATCTCGCTTATACATCCGAAGTTTAAAAATCCGACATTTAGGTAACATTCGTATTGAATTGGTCTTTACAACGGTAACTGCCAATTTCAAATCAATTCAAATTGCCCCCTGCTGTGATGTACCGACCGTTGAGCGAAATGTAACGGAAATATTTCAATCCTTCCTTATAAGGCTATTTTTAAACATTAGTGCTTCGTATGTGATATACGTATATATTACCACGTAAACTAAAACATATTACCAGGGAGTCTCGATCAAAGCATATTTCGTGTGTAAAAGGACACAAAACATACATTTTTTTTTAGATATATTTCACAAAATATTTCGTCATAAATCACGGTGATATAATTTTTTTCTGATATTGGTATAAAAGTGTTCCTTGAACATTCACGAACTCATATCTATGCGCAATGTCATAATTAAATGCCTTATGCACGATTGCCGCAAGCAAAAGTCCACATAGGTGTACCTGGGCGCTCAATAGCGACGTACCTCTCCGGGTGCTGAGGGACTCGCACGCCGGCTGCAAGACAACGAGCCATAGCAGGCGGTTAATACTCGTTTGGTAGTTTCCTCATCCATGTACCTATACTATACGCTAACTAACTCAATTTAACCCCCTCCTCCCCCCTCTCTCCGGGACGGTCCCCTTAACACTCTGGAAATACTGATATTGTTATTAGTGGTGGGACAATTATTTTTCTTAGTAATGGATTTTTTTTCGTTCTTTCTTACTTGTTTTTTTTCTCTCTCTCTCTCTTTCTCTCTCTCTTTTCTTTTTTTTCTTTCTTTCTTTCTTTTTCCTTTTTTCTTTATTCTTTTTCTTTTTCCTTTTTTCTTTATTCTTTTTCTTCTTTCTTTCTTTCTTTATGATTGTTAGATATCAGGAATAATTACATTCTTTAAAGTTTGATTTTGTATTTTACAAGCATGCATTAAGATACTTTGTATGGCCAGTCAACACCATTGAACAAATTTGTGTTTTTTTATATGTCATATGGATAGCTGAAACTGTTATTGAAAAATATCTAACACAGACTATCAGTTAGAACAAGTAACCAGTGTTGCCAGGTTTGTTATTTTTATTTCAGTTTGTCATTTATTAGAGTTAAAAAAGAAAAAAAGAAAAAAATGGAATGTTAACCTCTCATTGATGGTTATGGGTATAGCTGTCATGACATAAAAGTCTATGGCATGTGTGCACATCATACTCACGACAGGCTGGCCATTTGTACACAGCTAACCTTAACCACAAAGTCTAGACTTGTTTAATATTACATCACAAATAAATCAGGCCCCATCATTGTAGCATTAAACCTTATTTTGTCATTATATTTGGTATCAATGGTCTATGAATATATTGTCAGCAATTATAATTAGAAGTCCAGTTCAGTTCCATCCATATTTTCATCAAATTATAATACCTTATATGATATATAGATTTTTATTAGTGTATATGTTTTTTTCTCTTATTCACATAGGCTTGCATTATATAGGTTTCAGAGGCTTTTTCAGTACGATACAGGTCTTCCCCTTTCCATTTCTTTCTCTTCCTCAACCTCATATACTATCCACTTCCTAAGGTGTGAGAGCCATGTTGAAAAGATGTGGGATGACTGTGCCAGTCATGAACGGCCAGGGGAAGCTATGGGCACAGTATTCCCTTGTTTTTCTGTCAAGCCCTTACCCCTCAAGGCGATCCTGTGAGGGGGACTGTTTCTCTCATCCACATACTCCAGGATTACCATAGCCAGTAATGAAGATTTTGCACCTTTATTAAGGGCATTGAGGCTTGCCTCTTTATCAACTAGCCCTACAGATTTTAATTCTCCTGATTCCTCGATTCCCACCTTGTCACAGTTACATCCAAATCCCAAGCTAAAGCATTATCAACCCTAGCTGACTTCAATGGCAAATCCATTCCTGCCCAACCTCATCCTTCCCTCAATACTTGTACCAGAATTGTCTCCATCTCCCCAATAAACTGCCTTGTCTATGACAAGGTTTGGTCAGATTGTAGAGAAGTCCTACTTGCTTGCTTTATAGACTATGATGCAGTATCATTACAGTGCTACACCATTCCCCCTAGAGGCTGTTGTAAATCCTCCACCAATATTGCTAAGGTTACTTTCCGTAGACATTACCTCTCCCTTTATGTTTCTGGAGGGTACCTCCCTGTCTGACCATATCAGTCTCCTCCCTGTCAATATCAGAATTGTTGGCATCTAGGCCACCTTTCCAAGCACTGCCACTCTGCAGCCCAGTGCCCTCTGTACCTAACCTGAACATGATCAATGAAACTGTTCTGCACAGTCACGCACATGTGCCAATTGTGATGGCTTCCGTGATGTATCTTATAGTGCTTGCCATACCTGTAAGTTTGAGCCTGAGGTGACAAATTTCAAATTCAATCTTTGGCTCACATTACATGAGGCCAGACAGGAAGCACACAAATGAGGTTTTTCACTTTCTCCCTACTCAAATGCTGTCCTTTGCTTTGCTCCGCCCCCTCCTTCTCCATCTATTTATACATTTTCCCCCAGAATCTCTTCCTCATCCCACTTATACCTTCTCCCTCTCCCAGTCATATTCTTTCACCATTCTAAATCCAGACACCCCAATCTCCACCACTATTCCAGACACTCCAGTCTCTACTACCTTAGTACCTATCCCTTTTTTGTCCATCCCATCTTCTCCTACTGCATCCTCTCCAATATCTACCTTTCCATCTGCTCCTTAAACATCTCTCCCCTCTTCTCCCCCTCATAAGAAAACCTTTGTTTCTCAGACCTTCCTAACCAGCTCCATTCCAGAGACTCTAGAAGTCATCCAAAACTATTAAATATCTTTGCAGGTTATTCAATCTCAAAAAAACACCCCTCCCTCAACCCCATCTCCTACACAACTGCCTCCATTTCCTATATCCCCTTCCCTTGTTACAACTCATCAACCTTATTGCCCTCCCCATCACAACACTACATCATTCTTTACCACCCCCTCTTCCTCTCATCCGCATCCTTCTACAATTCCCACCTCTAACCATTTTGAATATTCTATTTAGTCCAGCCAAATGGGACAGATTTTTTGGGGATTCATACAGCCCCGTAGCCTTTACTTTGACAATACCCTACTTTTCCAACAATGCCTTCTAAAACAAGTAAGCAAAGTCTCCTTCCGCACCCATCCTGTTCATTCACGCCTTGTCACAGTTCTACGTTAATATTGCCAAGATTACCCCCAATAGACATGACCTTCCCCATAAGGTTTATATCAGAGGAGAATTGTACCAATGGTACATATCGACCTCTGGTGCAGGGTTTGCAGTTGTCTTCCCAACCTACACATTCAAATATACCCTACCTCCTGAATCCAGTGTTATTACTAATAAACAGTGCACAATCATTTTCTCCTTAAAACATATATACTCTCTCTCTTCCTCCTCTTTCACTATTTTTACTGATTCTCGTAACTCACTATCTCTCATAAAGTCTGCACGCTTAACCAACCCCCTTGTCTGTAAAATTCAGGACCAGTAGTTCTACTTGTCTCCACACTATACTCTCTCAGATTTTGCTGGGTGCCCAGCCATGTCAGAACTTTCAGTCAATGAATAGGGAGATACCATAGTGCACTCAGCCACTGTGTTCACACCACGCAATTCCAGTCTCTCATGTATTCAAGCCATGGATTATTACCCTTACTTTAAAACTTTCCTTTATGCTTGATGGCAAACCTTGTCAGGTCAGGTCACCAATAAATTACATACAGTAAAATCATCAATCTCCTCCTGGTCAACTTCTTTTCACAAAAACAGACACTGGGAGACGGCTCTTGCCCATTTGTCTATCGGCCATACTTACCTTACGCACTCCTACCATATGTCACAATCTGACTCGCCCCTATGTTCCTTATGTAGAGTTCCCATTTCAGTCTCACACTTCCTGTTATCTTGTCCACGATATCAACAACCCATACTGCTTCTTTTATTCACCTATCTTCCCTACACCAACCTCCCAACCTATCAGACATCCTGGTAGAATCCCATACATTCTGCATTGAAAATCTATTCCCCTTCCTCAGACACATACATATCCTTCACTTGATTTAATCCTCTACTGTTTATTCCTAACTTAACCCAGTCACTCACCCCCTCCACCTCTACCTCTCTATATACACCCTTCCAATACCATCCTACTACAGTACAGCTGCTGACATATAACACTTAAGCAATAACACACCCCCATCTCTACCCTTCCCAATACTGTACTATAGTGCTACATGACCTTCGATGTCTAGCACATTAATTTAGCTTCTAACCATTAACTTAAACTTCTAAACTTTAAAAAAACAAAGAAGTCGGTATACACAGAGAAAGAATAGTCATATTTTTATATTACATATTACCTTCCTTCACACAGCTACTAAAACTTGAAAAGAAGCTGGTAGGTTTGGTTCTGCTAGCTGGTGTTGTTGAAGGCCGGCTTATGAGTTTGGCAGACATGAAACGTTATGCTGCCCTTCCGTCTCTGGATGGTGCCAGGGGCCAGCTGCTGTCCATCCTCAGTGCTCCTGCTCAGAAACTTTCACAGAATATGACATCTCACCAGGTATGTGGCTTGGAAATATACAGATATGCAGAGTTATGAATCAGTTGACTTATTTGTCCAATTATATATGCCACAAGTAAATAGGAATTGTTGTTGTTTTTTTTACTAGGACTAGGACACTTTTATTTATAACATTGCCATATTTCAGAGAGAATTGTCATCAGCTCTTGAACGATATATATCAGATCAGACTCCATCACCACAAGCAGAAGAAAAATGAGTGAGCAGAATAATACTTATGATAATATAGCTATGTAAATAGCCCTTGAAAGTGAAGTAATATCATAACTTGCTTGTTTCTCCTCTTTCTGTACATGATGTATTATAGCTGTTTAATAAAAAAGATGTGAAAGTAAATTATGCTTCACAGAAAAATAACTGTTTTTAGCATCAGAATCCTTTTCTTTTGCTTCACTCGTTATGAGTCAAAACAGGAGGACAGAAGCTTCCATCTTCTTTACCAAAACTCCATCTTATTCATGTTTTGCTATTTCTTTTTGTAATCTTTCTACCTGCAGTCCTGTTAATTTTTGTTAGAAAACAGAGGTAATGAGAGGAGCATGTAGGGCATCACTTCCTTGATGTATAAAGTGGTTGCGATCCTGATTGTAATTCTTATTAACTGTACACCCCCCAATCCTTTGCCCATTGTTGTTATGGGGGTGCTTAGGAGATGGAGACCGAGGACCAGTGCAGGGATCTCCCCTGCCTAGGTCTCAGCCCTCGACTCAACTAATTTTGCATGGTCTTTTCTTCCTCCATCTCTTTTGTTTCCGTCCCTTCTCCAATCCCTTCTACTATCTATTTCCTAAGGTGTAAGTCCTAAACGTCCTGAGGGAGCTATGCGCAAGGTATTCCCATGTTTTATTGTTTAACCTTTACCTCTAATAAGGAGTATCTCCCAGGGGTAGGATGTTTTATTTCCTCGCAATATAGGTAAGGCTTCCAGTCATTGCCAGTAATGAAGACATAATACCCATATTTGAGGCAATGAGGCTTACCCTTTCATCAAATAGCCCCACCAACGTAAACTCTCCCTGCTCCCTGACCCCAGGTTCTCCTTTGACCATGACTCTGGACCAATGCCAAGTACGACCCACTCCTCAATGCCTACTATTGCATTACTCAACCAAGTAGAGACTCTTACTCTCACAACTTCCTCAACCTCATCACCTCTACCCCCACAGCCTTCATCAAACACCCCATACTCCTTTATTACTACCTTACAGCCTTATTCCCTCCATCTCTCCATAATACTATCCCCCTCAACAATACTCCCTCTTCCACACGTCCCCATCCTCTCTACCACCCACAACTCTACGAATATCTTAAATACTCTAGCCTGGGGCTAAATGGGACTGATTTTTCGTGATCCCCTCTACAGCTCCTTACTCCCAGGCACTACTCTCCTCTTTCAACAATGCCTCCAAAAGGAAGAGGGCAGGAGTCCATTTCTGTATCCGACCCGATCGGCTCCCGTCCTTGCACAGTTACATCAGAAACCGAAGCCATAGCATTATCAAATCTAACTGATTCCCTCTGGCAACCCTATTCCTGCCGAACCTCATCATCCAAATCTTGGATACTTGTACCAGAACTGTGTCTATGGCCCCAGCAAACTGCCCTATGGATATTGATTGGTCAGATTGTAGAGAATACCACTCGCCTGCCTTAAAAACCGCTATGTAATATCAGTTCACAGGTACTCCATTCCTCCTAGAGGTTATTGAAAGAAATCCACCAACATTGCCAAAATTACTTTCCATACACATGACCTTCCCTTCCATATCTACATCAGTGGACAATCCCTCCCTGTTCGACCTCCTCCCCATCAATGTCAGTACTGTTGGCTCTTTTGGACATCCTGCCAAACACTGTGCTCCACAGACCGACACGCCCTATGTGCGTTAACCTGTCATGTCCAATCAAACTGCCCTGCACTAAACACGCACACATGTGCTAACCGCGGCAGCCCCTATAATATATTATATAGAGTTTGAGTCTGAGGTAGCAACTCTGGTACAAAAATGGTCTCACTCTACGTGAAGCCAGACAGGAAGCCAACAAGGCGCCTTCTCATACTCCCTGTTCTATTAATGTCGCTTGCTCTGTTCCTCCCCCCTCCACCTCAAGATCTCTTTACACCCTCCCCTATACCTACTTACTTCCCCCACTTCCCCACTTCTACATTCTACCTTTCCCAGTCAAATTCTTTTGCCACTCTAAATCCAGACACTTAATTTTAACTTAGCCCTAACACCTTCCAAGCCCTCTTCCCTCCCGCATTACCCGCAGCAGACAGACTAAACTTCTTATACCCCATCTTCCCCTACCGCACACTCGCCTCCACCTATTTCTTGACTCTGTTCCTTAGATAATTGTCTCTCTTCTTTCCCCTCCTCATAAAAATCCTTTGTCTCACAAAACTCAACCAACTCCACTGCAGAATCTATGGAAGATATTCAAAGCCAAGTATGCTTGAGACACAAAATTCCACCTCATGTTCCCTCCACACTCAAAGTGACTGCCGATATCCATCCTCCTCCTACTTATATTCCCCCTACACCCCTTTGTTCTACTTCCTCTCAACACAACCTAACCCACTCAATTCCATCTACCACCGATATTCATCCTCCTGATATCCATCTTCCTGATACTACCAATATCCATCCTTCTCCTACTCATATTCCCTTACACTCCTCCCTCCTACTCCCTCCCATCACAACCTATAATCCTCAACTCCAACTTCTGCCAATATCCATCCTCCCAACACCCATCCTCCTCCTACACATATTCCCCATACACCACTTCCTCTTACTCCCTCCCAACACAACCCACCCCCTCAACTCCAACTACACGTCATTTCCACTACCTCTTGGATAGACACGTGAATCCCTTATGTAAATCCCTTACCTAGATCCATCATAGCCCATTCACAAAAGCAACTCCTTTACAAAAATTTACCCTTTTGAGATTACTCTCAGCTAGGTTGACACATAGCAACTATCACTGCCGCTTCTACCTCCTACCCTTTTAAACCATATTTTCCTATATGCTATACGACATTAAACGATGGTCTAGCCATCTACTTTGTTCATTTTTAACTTTTTGAATCCATTAACCATTAACCTGTACATTTAAATCTCCTTTCCTTTCTTCCCAGCTCAATTGGCACATATTCTGTGGCTCCATACCATTCCCAACTTCACTGATTCCAATAAACAATATTTTTCTTCCTAAATCCTAAACACCAATCTTACCTAGTGAAAACATGCCCTAGTTTCATTGTGTCCTAAAGAAATATGACCATATCACTGGCTTAACTGACAGTTTTGAGATCAAGAAGGATCAACTTCCATCATTACACCTTTCACATATTGTAGAGATCATAAGCTTGTACAGTGGGCAGTAATTAGCATTAAAGGGGGATCCAAGCTTCCTCATTCATAAAGTTAGCACTTGACTGTATGACAACCCAGATTGTCAGGTCATGTGTCATAGTGAATTATATTAAAAATAATCACAAGTTATTTCAGAAAGGCTACATTATGCACCCGTCTACTGGGGAAGGAGCAAAAATAACATGACTCCATACATTAATAAAAGAAAAATATTTGTATTATATGTATACTGTAAATTCTCCCTTTTGTGTGTTTAAACTTACAAACCTAGGATTGGATAATTCAATGACAGAATATCCAGATTTAGTGCATCGAACATTTATTCTTTGTGTCAGGACAATCTACCATCAAGGAAAGTTAGGCAAATGAGGGTAGAGGTGTCCGACACTCTTAGAAGATAGTGTTAGAAGCACAGAGTGACTGAACCCCTGCTACATGAATCCGCAGGCCATCAGGGTAGCTGGAAAGGTAACAAAATTCGGAATCTATGGCAAAAGAACTGCCTACTTTGACATATAGAGAAGAAATGGACAACTGCCAGTCCAGACGGTGGTGGGGTGTGGTCTACAGAGTCATGAAAAAGTACAAAAACCCTGAGCTAGATTAAGCTCGATCAGATGTAACAAGCCAAATCATGGCAAAATATGTCAAATATAAAACAATGTGTATTAGAAGTGACAAACGGCACATGTTTTCATCGGTGACAGGACCCCAAAAAACTAGAACATAAAAAGTCAAGCTAGATCAGCTTATGGACTACCAACCTCCAAGACGAACTTCAAAATGATACCGTGATGAGGAGACAAGAAAGGGACTTATCAGGAGTTTTTGCTGAAGTTGCTGGTCCAATTATTTACTTATTTTATTTATTTTTGCCCTGTCTACAAATCTAGAGAAAACTGAATACCAAGCATTCTCAATGATTTTTACAGTCACTTCATCCAAATGGCTAGATCATTAAGGATTTTAGGCGGTGTCGTGGTCCAAGTGCCCGACTATCCGCAACAGTGAATAACCTCCTGCCCAAAAGAAGTTAGGGAGGTTATATCTGCAACCTGTCCTATTTTATATATTTAAAAAATCAGCCGCGTCAATAGCTAAGGTCATTAGCAGCGTTTACAAAATATAGCAAGCAATAGGGCGAGGTTTGGGGGGGACGAAACCCCCAGGTAAGGAAAGGTTATACTTCACTATGCCAAGGTATTATGGCAAAAAAAAAAACATAAAGAATTAACATTTAGTACAAAATATGTTAGATGTAGGTTAGAAATGTGAAAAAGGGTTTAAGAGGAAATATCAAACGGAGTACGAAAAGCCATTCAGGACTGACAGAGCCAGTCTTTTCATCCTTTCAAGCATGGCTCTAACGCTTTAGGATATGGGTAGAACAAGGGAATTAAGAAGAGAGAAAAAGAAAGAAGGAAAAGTCCATACAGAATTAGTTGAGGCGAGGAGAGGCTAAGGCCCAAGGTGGGGGTGATCCTGTCTCCTTAACCCCCCACAACAATAACAGGCATGGAATTGAAGGGGCGCCACTGTCCTAATATATTCTTCACTGCCCTCACATACTACTCTGCCTCTACCGACTTCCTAATTCAGCACCACAGTTATTGTCCTGAACTATTGTCTACAGTTCTACAAATGCAACCCCTGGCTTTCTTTTATACTTCTCTGGCAATACCCCAAATGGTTAATGGTTGAAACAGATAAATGTGACTTAGACATCGAAGGTCATATAGCAATATGTGTAAAGTATTGTGAGTGAAATGGGCCACAGGAGTAAACAATTAGTATAAAGAGAGTGTACAAATAGATGTAAATCAGGCATTAATAAAGGAAAGGGTTAAGGGTATAGAGGGATTGGATGAGAATGGGGTGTATCTGTTGTTGTGGAAGCTATAGTAGCATTGCTTTAAGGAAAAACTGTTAAGAGCTGTTATGAAATAACGGGTAATCTGACGGGTAGAGATAGCTGATGGAGAAGTAGCAGAAGAGTCTGGGGATGAGGTAAGGGGACTAGGGAAGGATGTGAAGTATCAGGGAAAGTATCCAGAGGAGGCTACTGCCGTTGCGAGCAGAAGGGATTCACGTGAGTATCCAGGTAAGTAAGGATAATGAGAGGAACGAAAAAAAAATGGGTGTACATGGAGGAGAGGGATTGTGTTTGTTGGGAAAGAGTAGGAAGGAAGTAGAGGGTAGGGGTACTTGCGGGTATCGGAAGTGGTTGAAAATGGAGTATCTGGATTTAGAATGGAAAATGAATGGCTGGGGGATAGGGAGAGTAAGAAAGGTGGGATGGTTCAAATTAGAGGGAAGAGATCTTCGGGGTGATGCAGAAACATCTTGGAATAGGTAAAGAGAGAAAAACCTCTTCCCTTGAGCTTCTCTCGTCTAACCCTCACGTAGAGTGAGGCCTAGTTTAACTCTGAGAACTGCTAACTCACATTCGAGTTTATAGGAGCAGGGCATCTTATAAAATACATTATGGGAGTCACTACAATTGGCACATGTATGTATGTGACTGAGCAGGGAAATTTAAGGACAATAAGGATGAAGAGTCGTAATACTAGAAGAGGGGGTAGGCATTGAAGAGGACTGTGCAGTAGGAGATGGAGAAGAAAATATTGGGAGAGAGGGAAAGGAGGCGCATTCTGGAGGTTGAGTAATAACCTGGGTGGGGTGGTTGAGAATGGATAGAGTTGTCAGTAAACATCGAAAATGGGGTAATTAGTATCAGTGGTCGGAGCCCGTGGTCAAAGGAGGGGCAGGGGTCGGAAATCCATCATAATCAAAATCAGATAGCTAGTTGATGGATTAAGCCTTAACGCCCTTAATAAGGGGTAAAGAGTTTTCATTATTGGCCAGGGTGAGCCCTGAATAAAATGGGGAAAAGAAACGGTCTACCCCTCTGGTTCCCCCATATGGAGTAAGTTAAGGGCTAAATAATTAACCAAGGGAATACCGTGCCCATGGCTCGAAAGACGTTCATGACTTTCAACATAAAAGCTAGCCTTTCATCTTTTTAGCACAGCTCTCAGTTGAGGTGAGGGCTGAAGTCTTATGTAGGGGTAATCCCTACAATGGGCTAAAGTATCCGTCTCCTAAGCCCCCCCACGACATAAAACGAGCAAGGTATTTGGAGGGGTAATACTCTAAACGAAAATCAAATATATAAAGTGCTCTTTCCAGACATGCAGTAATGTTATTGCTTGCAGATCACATCTTATAGCGCTTGCTTATACTACTTTTTCCCCATCATTGCAGCTGTCCATGTTGCACTTCATTAGGAAAGAATATGGTAACAATACACTTCTATTGCTTATGAAGCCTCTTTTTTCCCATGCGCTTATAATCATCAAAATCAGCTGATGTCTAGTCCTAAACATTTTTTTTCCTGTTACCAGCCATCTTTTTTTTAACTAATTCTTCTCTTCCCACTCTTTACCTCCATTTCTTTAGTTTTCACAATTTCTAATACAGGTGGTTTTCATCTTTTCTCATCCTTCATTTATTTTTTCTAATTACGACATGCATCTACATGCATCGATAAGGATATATTTTAATTATCACAAATTTGCAATATAATGCTTCAACAGAATATCATAATTGAATTCCTGCCATGAATGATAATCTGGTTAAGAGTTAAAAAGCAAAAATAAATGTGCTAGACATCTAAGGTTAAATAGCACTATAGGAAAGTATATTAAAGGAGTAGAAGGAAGAGTGGATATCGGTATTAAGAAGGGGTTGAGGGGGATGGGTAGTGTTGGGAGGAAGTAGATGGAAGGGGTGAAGGGGGTTATATGAGTAGGAGGGATGGATAATTCAATTGGTAATAGACGGAGTTAAGGGGAAATAGGCTGTGTTGGGAGGAAGTAGGAGAATATGAGTAGCAGGAAGATGGATATCGGTATTAGACGGAGTTGAGGGGGGTTAGGTTGTGCTGGAGGGTACAGTAGGATGAAGGGGTGCTTAGGGGGAATGTGAGTAGGAGGGGAGATGGATATCTGCAGTCACTTTGAGTGTGGAGGGAGCATAAGTTGTGGAAATATGTGTCTCAAGCATATAGCTTTGAATATCTTCTCCATGGTCTCTCCAGTGGGAGTTGGTTGAAAGAGTTTTGTGTGAAACAATGGTTTTCTTATGAGGGAGAGGGAAGAGGAGACTGGTGTCTGAGGTATAAAGGTAAAGGTAGGTGGAGTTGAGTGCATGGTAGGAGAAGAAGGGGTGAAACGTTTAGTCTGTCTGGATTGCGGGTAGTGCGGGAGAGGGAGAGGGGACGATTTGGGCTTGTAGCTAGAGATTGGGAGTGCCTGGATTTAGCGTGGCAAAAGAATTTTGACTAGGGGAAGGTAGGAGGTAGAAGTAGAAGTGGGGAAGTAAGTAGGTATAGGGGAGGGATTGTAGGGACATCCTGGGTTAGGAGGGGGAGGGACAGAGCGAGCAACATTAATAGGGAGTATGGAGTATGAGAGAAGCCTTGTTGGCGTGCTTCCTGTCTTGCTTCACGTAGGGAGTGAGACCATGTTTATATCGGAGAGGAGTACTACATCAGACACGAACTTGTAAATGGGACAGCCTGCCTCTATAAAATACATTATGGGGGCCGCCACAGTTAGCACATGTGCCAAGTGTTTGTGCAGAGGCAATTTGATCGGTTATGACCCCGGGTTAAGGGCACACTAGGGGGTATCAGTCTGTGGAACGGCAGTTTTGCACGATGTCCAAAGCGCCAACAGTTTTCACATGGATGGGGAAGGGGGTTGGTATGGTTTGACTGGGAGGGATTGTCCACTGATGTAGATTACGGAAGGGTAAGAGTCATGTACGGAAAGTAAATTTGGCAATGTTGGTGAGTTTTCTTTCGGCTGTATCTCCATTTCCTCTTAGGAGAAATCAGGATTCTGCTCACAATCTGACCAATCGATGTCCACTATGGCAGTTTGCTTGGGAAATAGACTGTGTCTCCAAGTTCTGGTACAAGTATTAAGAGTTAGGGTTGGATGAAGGTTCTGCAGGAATGGGGATGCCAGAGAGATAAAGTTAGATTAGATTATGCCTATTAGCTTCAGTTTCAGATGTAACTGTAACGAGACGGAAACAATCAGGTCGGAGTACGGAAGGAGGACGCTGCCCACTTCTGCCCAAGTAAGGAGCTGTAGGGGCGAGGGGGGCCACAATAAATCGGTCCTGAACATTTGCTTGGGCTCAAATAGATTATTTAAATACTGGTAGAGTTGTCGGAGGTAGAAGGATGGGGACACGTGTGGAAGAGGGGATTATAATCATCAAAATCAGCTGATGTCAGTCCTAAACATATTTTCTTCCTGTTACCAGCCATCTTTTTTTTAACTAATTTTCTCTTCCCACTCTTTACCTCCATTATGGTGAGATGTGAGAATAAGGCCTGTAAGGTAGTAAATAAGGGAAGATGAGGTGATTGGTGAAGAAGGTTGTGTGGGGGGTAGAGGTGACTAAAGTTGAGGAAGTTGGGAGAGTAAGTCTTGATTCTTGGGTGGGGTAATGCACTAGTAGGCATTGAGGAGTGGGTAGCAGTTGGTTGTAGTGTTCAGAGTCGTGGGTCAAAGGAGAGCCCTAGGGTCGGGGAGCCAGGAGAGTTTGAATTGGTGGGGCTATTTGATGAAGGGGCAAGCCTCATTGCCTCTAATATAGGTATTAGCATCTTCATTACTGGCAATGGCAATGGGGAAGCCCTGGCTATGTTGGGGAAATAAACAGTACACCCCTAAACAACCAATACAGGGGAATGCCATGGCCATGGTTCCCCCAGGCCTTTCTAGGAATGGCACAAAGGCGAGCCTTTCATCCTTTTCAGCATGGCTCTTACACCGTTAGAGGTAGATAGTAGAAGGGATTGGAGAAGGGATGGAAACGAAAGAGCTGGAGAGGGAGAAAAGACCTCACATGAAGACAATAGGCAAATGGATTGGGGAAGGGGCCAGAATGATAAATGACAAATCAGTCTAATAGGTAAAGAAATGCTCCCATCTTAGCCTCGTGTTAGAAAGTACGTTTCTTTTGCTATTAACTTCCAGGTGATTAATGAGTGCTTGACTTTGCTAATTCATACTATTGAATTGATTATATCAATGAATATTACAAAAAAGAACGAATGGGTTTATATAGATTTCTTTTTTGCTATTAACTTCCCATGTGATTAATGATGCTTGACTTTTGCTAATTCATACTATTGAATTGATTATAGCAATGAATATTACAAAATAGAACGAATGGGTTTATATTTCCTTTCTATATTTTTACCTAATATTAGTTCTACTTCCAGCTCATTCATCACTATCCATTTCCTTACACTCTCTAGGATTGTTATGTAGCGAAAGATCTGGAGGCTAATTTAAAATAATTTTTAAACATTTACTTCTACATAAGTAATAAACCCAGTACAAAGGAAATTGGACTTGTTATGTAATCTTGTTATTTTTAAGGAGAAATAAGACAACTAAACAAAAATGACAATATATAGCACAAACCAACAAATAATATTACAAAGAAAATAAGATAATACTAACATTTCCATTGCATTTACAAACATTTACAAAATCAACAAGAATCAGCCTTTGCCAAATACATGGTTTAATTGCGTTAGGGTCAGGGCCTACAAACAGTGTATGTACTGATTGCTTTTTCTCTTTGGTACATCATTTAAACAGTGCAAACTTTTTTTCTCTTAGAAGGGGGGACCAATATACAAAAACCCTCAAGATGGAAATACCGTAACATGTCTGAATTTGCAAATACTTACTTATACAACAGCAAGTATTTCAATCATATATACATAAAAATGCATACATACAAAGAAAGGACCCCAATTCATCGAAAAAGCATATAATGTTAATCTGGTCTGAAAATATACCAAATCAAGAATCCTCTGTCTCTGAAAAAATACAAAAATAAAATGTAAATAATAAAATACTTTTTTTTTAGATACACTAAACCAATGAGCACATAATTCATTGACAAAGGATGATGAACCAACCGTAATCCAATATCACTAAGGATGAAATGTGCAGAAAATAATAATGTTAACACTTTGAACATTATATGAGGTGCCTCTGTCTTCCGTCTACTTGACTAACAGCAGACACTGGAACATAAGCAAAACACGGACACAGGTAACACACTGCAAAAACTAAATTCCATCACACTTTTAAATCTACCATAGGAACCACTATTTATACTTTCAGCAGCTTTTGTGGGATAGAACAAGTGACATGCACCTAGGGATATTCACGCAATAGGGAGACAAGGCACTTGCTTTGCAGCAAAAGATGGTAGTAGGATGGCTAAAGGATGGTTTAAATCACTTTGCAGAACACAATCCTAGATACCTTTCTCCATCTTGCAATCAACCTGAAGTATAAAGAATAACAGTAACGATGTAGTTTACTGAGAACACAGGAACCTTAATACAATTTATCTACATTTTTCTAGATCAGTAAGAAAATTACAAAATGTTTATCTGGATGACACACTACTGTGATATTTACAAATAACCTATAATACATTCTGTATATGTACATAGATATGGAATTTAACCATTTCAGAAGAAAAGAAAAAAAAAAAAAAAAAAATGCTGGGACACCGGTGATTTTAATGTAGAAATAATATATATGTTCAGCATTATTTTTTTCCTTTCTTTCTTTTCCCTTCTGAAAAATCGGAAATGCTACTCTTAGCATGGTATTAGCATAGATGATACAAGGGAACAAAAACTACAAAAGTTTTCCTATTCCTAAAATTATGATAAAATAATGATAATCAAAACAAGTACACTCCATAATGATCTGGGAAGTATCCCTTGGTGGAAATAGGTTATAGTCATGGAAATACTTTTTTGTATGTATGAGTGTACAAATTTACTCTTCTTTCTTTCTTTCTTTTTTACCAATAATGGTTCTTCTTGCCAAGTATAATCAAAAGAATGTTGTGCACCTATTTTACCATACTACCTTTCAATTAAAGTGTATCTGTAAGTTTTTATATTTACAACTTGAAGGTGGAAATACATGGAAAAATATATATACAGTGGTTACCAGTGTTATAAAATATATCCAGAGGTAGTTAAACATATTCATGGCTCACAGGAAAAGCTCTATGCTTCTTCTTTGATTCAATTTTACACCTGAATAAAGGCCATCTTTATTAACATTCAAGTAAAGTTGATGACCTCACATATCAAATACTTATTATTATGTCTGATAAGGAAACCTGCAATACACATTTGTAAATACACTTAACAGTATTTTATACATCTTAACAAATAAAGGAAAAAAAAAAAAAGAAAATTATAATATAATCACAATATTCACAATAACAAGCACTTCAAAAATATAATGGCTGTCATACTACTAAAAGAAAGGAAAAAACAATCATACAGTTATGTCATCACTAAAGTAATACCCATTTGCTATTATATATCTATTTCTGAGAAGAAAATTTCTCACACTTGCTTTTCTCTTCTTTGTATTCCATACTTATTCCTTTTGCTGTCACACAAAGGAAACTTCCTTTGAAATTGGATGATTTTTTTAAAGTAATGATGAAAATTGTAATACCAAAATCATTTCCATCAAAGCAGTGAATTAAAAAAAAAAACTGCCAACCATTGTCATTATATTTGTACCCTATTTAACAATGGATCCTCCTGAATCTTAAGAGGCTGTCAAAGATGACCCAGTAGCCTTTCCTCACTTTACCCTTTTTTGGTAGCTTAAATGCAATTCTTCATATGATACCTGTTTATATCAAAGTTGAAAGATAGTAAAATCTTTATCTCAGAGAATCTATCTAAATCAAAATATTTCCAGTCTCATGATAAGTAATTAAAAGCTCAGAATCTTAAGAACCAACACCAGCCATCACAAAGCAGTATAAATCCCAACACCTAAAAATAAAAATAAAATAAAAAATAAAAAAAATATGAGAAAGTGTAAGAATTCAATGAGAGTTAAAGTAAAGAAGTATATAATGAAAGAAAAGAAATCAAGAAAAGAAAATTAATCAATAAAGTATATTATAGCAACATACAGGCAAACCCCACTCCCAAAAAGCTTTTAACTTGGCACCACAAAAAGATTTCCCATGCTCACTGTTTCCTATTTCAGTCCT
>NC_091569.1:17757394-17772273 GCF_042767895.1 Penaeus vannamei | reverse complement strand
GCATGCAAGGGATACTGTGAATATAAACAACTAACGGCCTAAACCAGTACACAGAACATACTCTACGATCTCTTTAGAGTTTTAAACAGTTTGTGCATCTTGTCCTTCAAGAAACTTCAGATTTCAGTATCTTATTATAAATGTGAGAAGTGAAGGACTGAAATAGGAAACAGTGAGCATGGGAAATCTTTTTGTGGTGCCAAGTTAAAAGCTTTTTGGGAGTGGGGTTTGCCTGTATGTTGCTATAATATACTTTATTGATTAATTTTCTTTTCTTGATTTCTTTTCTTTCATTATATACTTTTTTACTTTAACTCTCATTGAATTCTTACACTTTCTCATATTTTTTTTATTTTTTATTTGATTTTTATTTTTTAGGTGTTGGGATTTATACTGCTTTGTGATGGCTGGTGTTGGTTCTTAAGATTCTGAGCTTTAATTACTTATCATGAGACTGGAAATATTTTGATTGATAGATTCTCTGAGATAAGATTTTACTATCTTTCAACTTTGATATAAACAGGTATCATATGAAGAATTGCATTTAAGCTACCAAAAAATGGTAATGAGGAAAGGCTACTGGTCATCTTTGACAGCCTCTAAGATTCAGGGATCATTGTTAAATAGGGTACAAATATTGACAATGTTGGCAGTTTTTTTTTTTAATTCACTGCTTTGATGGAAATGATTTTGTACAATTTTCATCATTACTAAAAATCATCCAATTTCAAGAAGTTCCTTTGTGTGACAGCAAAAGGAATAAGTATGGAATACAAAGAAGAGAAAAGCAAGTGTAGAAATTTTCTTCTCAGAAATAGATATAGCAAATGGGTATTACTAGTGGACATAACTGTATGATTGTTTTTTCCTTTCTTTTAGTAGTATGACAGCCATTATATTTTTGAAGTGCTGTTATTGTGAATATTGTGATTATATTATAATTTTCTCTTTTTTTTTTCCTTTATTTGTTAAGATGTATAAAATACTGTTATGTATTTACAAATGTGTATTGCAGGTTTCCTTATCAGACATAATAATAAGTATTTGATATGTGAGGTCAAACTTACTTTGTTAATAAGATGGCCTTTATTCATGTAAAATTGAATCAAAGAAGAAGCATAGAGCTTTTCCTGTGAGCCATGAATATGTTTAACTACCTCTGGATATATTTTATAACACTGTAACCACTGTATATATATTTTTCCATGTATTTCCACTTCAAGTTGTAAATATAAAACTTACAGATACACTTTAATTGAAGGTAGTATGGTAAAATAGGTGCACAACATTCTTTTGATTATACTTGGCAAGAAGAACCATTATTGGTAAAAAAGAAAGAAAGAAAGAAGAGTAAATTTGTACACTCATACATAAAAGTATTTCATGACTATAACCTATTTCCACCAAGGGATACTTCAGATCATTATGAGTGTACTTGTTTTGATTATCATTATTTTATCATATTTTAGGAATAGGAAAAACTTTTGTAGTTTTTGTTCCCTTGTATCATCTATGCTAATACCATGCTAAGAGTAGCATTTCCATTTTTCAGAAGGGAAAAGAAAGAAAGGAAAAAAATAATGCTGAACATATATATTATTTCTACATTAAAATCACCGGTGTCCCAGCATTTTTTTTTTTTTTTCTTTTCTTTTCTTCTGAAATGGTTAAATTCCATATCTATGTACATATGAATGTATTATATTATTTGTAAATATCACAGTGTGTGTCATCCAGATAAACATTTTGTAATTTTCTTACTGATCTAGAAAAATGTAGATAAATTGTATTAAGGTTCCTGTGTTCTCAGTAAACTACATCGTTACTGTCATTCTTTATACTTCAGGTTGATTGCAAGATGGAGAAAGGTATCTAGGATTGTGTTCTGCAAAGTATTTAAACCATCCTTTAGCCATCCTACTACATCTTTTGCTGCAAAGCAAGTGCCTTGTCTCCTATTGCGGAATATCCCTAGGTGCATGTCACTTGTTCTATCCCACAAAAGCTGCTGAAAGTATAAATAGTGGTTCTATGGTAGATTTAAAGTGTGATGGAATTTAGTTTTGCAGTGTGTTACCTGTGTCCGTGTTTTGCTTATGTTCAGTGTCTGCTGTTAGTCATAGACGGAAGACAGAACCTCATATAATGTTCAAAGTGTTAACATTATTATTTTCTGCACATTTCATCCTTAGTGATATTGGATTACGGTTGGTTCATCATCCTTTGTCAATGAATTATGTGCTCATTGGTTTAGTGTATCTAAAAAAAAAGTATTTTATTATTTACATTTTATTTTTGTATTTTTTCAGAGACAGAGGATTATTGATTTGGTATATTTTCAGACCAGATTAACATTATATGCTTTTTCGATGAATTGGGGTCCTTTCTTTGTATGTATGCATTTTTATGTATATATGATTGAAATACTTGCTGTTGTATAAGTGTATTTGCAAATTCAGACATGTTACGGTATTTCATCTTGAGGGTTTTTGTATATTGGTCCCCCCTCTAAGAGAAAAAAAGTTTGCACTGTTTAAATGATGCCAAAGAGAAAAAGAATCAGTACATACACTGTTTGTACCTGACCCTCGCAATTAAACCATGTATTTGGCAAAGGCTGATTCTGTTGATTTTGTAAATGTTGTAAATGCAATGGAAATGTTATATTATCTTATTTTCTGTAATATTTTGTTGGTTTGTGCTATATATTGTCATTTTTGTTTAGTTGTCTTATTTCTCCTTAAAATAACAAGATTACATAACAAGTCCAATTTCCTTTGTACTGGGTTTATTACTATGTAGAAGTAAATGTTTAAAATTATTTTTTAGCCTCAGATCTCGCTACATCAACTGAGAGTGTAAGGAAATGGATAGTGATGAATGAGCTGGAAGTAGAACTAATATTAGGTAAAATATAGAAGGAAATATAAACCCATTCGTTCTATTTTGTAATATTCATTGCTATAATCAATTCAATAGTATGAATTAGCAAAGTCAAGCATCATTAATCACATGGAAGTTAATAGCAAAAGAAACTATATAAACCCATTCGTTCTTTTTTGTAATATTCATTGATATAATCAATTCAATAGTATGAATTAGCAAAGTCAAGCATCATTAATCACCTGGAAGTTAATAGCAAAAGAAACGTACTTAACACAGGCTAAGATGGGAGCATTTCTTTACCTATTAGACTGATTTGTCATTTATCATTCTGCCCCTTCCCCAATCCTTTGCCTATTGTCTTCATGGAGGTCTTTTCTCCCTCCAGCTCTTTCGTTTCCATCCCTTCTCCAATCCCTTCTACTATCTACCTCTTACGGTGTAAGAGCCATGCTGAAAGGATGAAAGGCTGCCTTTGTGCCATTCCTGAAAGGCCTGGGGGAACCATGGCCATGGCATTCCCCTGTATTGTTGTTTAGGGGTGTACTGTTTATTTCCCCAACATAGCCAGGGCTTCCCATTGCCATTGCCAGTAATGAAGATGTAATACCTATATTAGAGGCAATGAGGCTTGCCCCTTCATCAAATAGCCCCACCAATTCAAACTCTCCTGGCTCCCCGACCCTAGGCTCTCCTTTGACCACGACTCTGAACACTACAACTGCTACCCACTCCTCAATGCCTACTAGTGCATTACCCACCCAAGTCAAGACTTACTCTCCCAACTTCCTCAACTTTATCACCTCTACCCCCACAACCTTCTTCACCAATCACCTCATCTTCCCTTATTTACTACGTTACAGCCTTATTCTCCATCTCTCCATAATGGAGGTAAAGAGTGGGAAGAGAAAATTAGTTAAAAAAAAGATGGCTGGTAACAGGAAAAAATATGTTTAGGACTGACATCAGCTGATTTTGATGATTATAATCCCTCTTCCACACGTCCCCATCCTTCTACCTCCGACAACTCTACCAGTATTTAAATAATCTATTTAGCCCAAGCAAATGGGACCGATTTATTGTGGCCCCCTCGCCCCTACAGCTCCTTACTTGGGCAGAAGTGGGCAGCGTCCCCTTCCGTACCCGACCTGATTGTTTCCGTCTCGTTACAGTTACATCTGAAACTGAAGCAATAGCATAATCTAATCTAACTTATCTCTCTGGCATCCCCATTCCTGCAGAACCTCATCCAACCCAACTCTTAATACTTGTACCAGAACTGAGACACAGTCTATTTCCCAAGCAAACTGCCATATGGACATCGATTGGTCAGATTGTGAGAATCTGATTTCTCCTAGAGGAATGGAATACAGCCGAAAGAAACTCATGACCTTCCCTTCCGTATCTACATCAGTGGACAATCCCTCCCAGTCAACCATACCAACCCCTTCCCCATCCATGTGAAAACTGTTGGCGCTTTGGACATCGTGCAAAACTGCCGTTCCACAGACTGATACCCCCTATGTGCCCAACCCGGTCATAACCGATCAAATTGCCCTGCACAAACACGCACATGTGCTAACTGTGGCGGCCCCCATAATGTATTTTATAGAGGCTGTCCCATTTACAAGTTCGTGTCTGATGTAGTACCTCTCCGATATAAACATGGTCTCACTCTACGTGAAGCAAGACAGGAAGCACGCCAACAAGGCTTCTCTCATACTCCATACTCTATTAATGTTGCTCGCTCTGTCCCTCCCCCTCTAACCCAGGATGTCCCTACACCCTCCCCTATACCTACTTACTTCCCCACTTCTACTTCTACCTCCTACCTTCCCCAGTCAAATTCTTTTGCCACGCTAAATCCAGGCACTCCAATCTCAGCTACAGCCCAAATCGTCCCCTCTCCCTCTCCGCACTACCCGCAACCAGACAGACTAAACGTTTCACCCCTTCTTCTCCTACCATGCACTCAACTCCACCTACCTTTACCTTTATACCTCAGACACCAGTCTCCTCTTCCCCTCCTCATAAGAAAACCATTGTTTCACAAAACTCTTCAACCAACTCCACTGGAGAGACCATGGAAGATATTCAAAGCTATATGCTTGAGACACATATTTCCACACTCAAAGTGACTGCAGATATCCATCTCCCTCCTACTCACATTCCCCCTACACCCCTTCATCCTACTCCCTCCCAGCACAACCTAACCCCCTCAACTCCGTCTAATACCGATATCCATCTTCCTGCTACTCATATTCTCCTACTTCCTCCCAACACAGCCTATTCCCCTCAACTCCGTCTATTACCAATATCCATCCTCCTACTCATAAACCCCCTTCACCCCTTCCATCTACTTCCTCCCAACACTACCCATCCCCCTCAACCCCTTCTAATACCGATATCCATCTTCCTTCTACTCCTTTAATATACTTTCCTATAGTGCTATTTAACCTTAGATGTCTAGCACATTTATTTTGCTTTTTAACTCAACCATTATCATTCTGGCAGATTCAATTATGATATTCTGTTGAAGCATTATATTGCAAATTTGTGATAATTAAAATATATCCTTATCGATGCATGTAGATGCATCGTAATTAGAAAAAATAAATGAAGGATGAGAAAAGATGAAAACCACCTGTATTAGAAATTGTGAAAACTAAAGAAATGGAGGTAAAGAGTGGGAAGAGAAAATTAGTTAAAAAAAAGATGGCTGGTAACAGGAAAAAATATGTTTAGGACTGACATCAGCTGATTTTGATGATTATAAGCGCATGGGAAAAAAGAGGCTTCATAAGCAATGAAGTGTATTGTTACCATATTCTTCTAATGAATGCAACATGGACAGCTGCAATGATGGGGAAAAGTAGTATAAGCAAGGCTATAAGATGTGATCTGCAAGCAATAACATTACTGCATGTCTGGAAAGAGCACTATATATTTGATTTTCGTTTAGAGTATTACCCTCCAAATACCTTGCTCGTTTTTGTCGTGGGGGGGCTTAGGAGACGGATACTTTAGCCCATTGTAGGGATTACCCCTACATAAGACTTCAGCCCTCACCTCAACTGAGAGCTGTGCTAAAAAGATGAAAGGCTAGCTTTATGTTGGTCATGAACGTCTTTCGAGCCATGGGCACGGTATTCCCTTGGTTAATTATTTAGCCCTTAACTTACTCCATATGGGGAACCAGAGGGGTAGACCGTTTCTTTTCCCCATTTTATTCAGGCTCACCCTGGCCAATAATGAAAACTCTTTACCCTTATTAAGGGCGTTAAGGCTTAATCCATCAACTAGCTATCTGATTTTGATTATGATGGATTTCCGACCCCTGCCCCTCCTTTGACCACGGCTCCGACCACTGATACTAATACCCCATTTTCGATGTTTACTGACAACTCTATCCATTCTCAACCACCCACCCAGGTTATTACTCAACCTCCAGAATGCGCCCCTTCCTCTCTCCCAATATTTTCTTCTCCATCTCCTACTGCACAGTCCTCTTCAATGCCTACCCCCTCTTCTAGTATTACGACTCTTCATCCTTATTGTCCTTAAATTTCCCTGCTCAGTCACATACATACATGTGCCAATTGTGGTGACTCCCATAATGTATTTTATAAGATGCCCTGCCTATAAACTCGAATGTGAGTTAGCAGTTCTCAGAGTTAAACTAGGCCTCACTCTACGTGAGGTTAGACAGGAAGCTCAAGGAAGAGGTTTTTCTCTCTTTACCTATTCCAAGATGTTTCTGCATCACCCCGAAGATCTCTTCCCTCTAATTTGAACCATCCCACCTCTACTCTCCCTATCCCCCAGCCATTCATTTTCCATTCTAAATCCAGATACTCCATTTTCAACCACTTCCGATACCCGCAAGTACCCCTACCCCTCTTCCTCCAACTCTTTCCCAACAAACACAATCCTCTCCTCCATGTACACCATTTTTTTTCGTTCTCCATTATCCTTACTTACCTGGATACTCACGTGAATCCCTTCTGTCGCAACAGTAGCCTCCTCTGGATACTTCCTGATACTTCACATCCTTCCCTAGTCCCCTTACCTCATCCCCAGACTCTTCTGCTACTTCTCCATCAGCTATCTCTACCCGTATTACCCGTTATTTCATAACAGCTCTTAACAGTTTTTCCTTAAAGCAATGCTACTATAGCTTCCCCAACAACAGATACACCCCATTCCATCCAATCCCTCTATACCCTTAACCCTTTCCTTTATTAATGCCTGATTTACATCATTTGTACACTCTCTTTATACTAATTGTTTACTCCTGTGCCCATTTCACCACAATACTTTACCATATTGCTATATGACCTTCGATGTCTAACACATTTATCTGTTTCAACCATTAACCATTTGGGTATTGCCAGAGAAGTATAAAGAAAGCCAGGGGTTGCATTGTAGAACTGTAGACAATGTTCAGGACAATAACTGTGGTGCTGAATTAGGAAGTCGGTAGAGGCAGAGTAGTATGTGAGGGCAGTGAAGAATATATTAGGACAGTGGCGCCCTTCAATTCCATGCCTGTTATTGTTGTGGGGGGTTAGGAGACAGGATCACCCCCACCTTGGGCCTTAGCCCTCGCCTCAACTAATTCTGTATGGACTTTTCTTCTTTCTTTTTCTCTCTTCTTAATTCCCTTGTTCTACCCATATCCTAAAGCGTTAGAGCCATGCTGAAAGGATGAAAGACTGGCTCTGTCAGTCCTGAATGGCTTTCGTACTCCGTTTGATATTTCCTCTTAACCCTTTTCACATTCTAACCTACATCTAACATATTTTGTACTAAATGTTAATTCTTTATGTTTTTTTTTTTGCCATAATACCTTGGCATAGTGAAGTATAACCTTTCCTTACCTGGGGGTTTCGTCCCCCCCAAACCTCGCCCTATTGCTTGCTATATTTTGTAAACGCTGCTAATGACCTTAGCTATTGACGCGGCTGATTTTTTAAATATATAAAATAGGACAGTTGCAGATATAACCTCCCTAACTTCTTTTGGGCAGGAGGTTATTCGCTGTTGCGGATATCGGGCACTTGGACCACGACACCGCCAAAATCCTTAATGATCTAGCCATTTGATGAAGTGACTGTAAAAATCATTGAGAATGCTTGGTATTCAGTTTTCTCTAGATTTGTGACAGGGCAAAAATAAATAAAATAAGTAAATAATTGACCAGCAACTTCAGCAAAACTCCTGATAAGTCCTTTCTTGTCTCTCATCACGGTATCATTTGAAGTTCGTCTTGGGTTGGTAGTCCATAAGCTGATCTAGCTTGACTTTTATGTTCTAGTTTTTGGGGTCTGTCACCGATGAAAACATGTGCCGTTTGTCACTTCTAATACACATTATATTTGACATATTTTGCCATGATTTGGCTTGTTACCTGATCGAGCTAATCTAGCTCAGGGTTTTTGTACTTTTTCATGACTCTGTAGACCACACCCACCACCGTCTGACTGGCAGATGTCCATTTCTCTATATGTCAAAGTAGGCAGTTCTTTTGCCATAGATTCCGAATTTTGTTACCTTTCCAGCTACCCTGATGCCTGCGGATTCATGTAGCAGGGGTCAGTCACCTGTGCTTCTAACACTATCTTCTAAGAGTGTGGACACCTCTACCCTCATTTGCCTAACTTTCCTTGATGGTAGATTGTCCTGACACAAAGAATAAATGTTCGATGCCTAATCTGGATATTCTGTCATTGAATTATCCAATCCTAGGTTTGTAAGTTTAAACACACAAAGGGAGAATTTACAGTATACATATAATACAAATATTTTTCTTTTATTAATGTATGGAGTCATGTTATTTTGCTCCTTCCCCAGTAGACGGGTGCATAATGTGCCTTTCTGAAATAACTTGTGATTATTTTTAATATAATTCACTATGACACATGACTGACAATCTGGGTTGTCATACAGTCAAGTGCTAACATGAATGAGAGCTTGGATCCCCCTTTAATGTAATTACTGCCCACTGTACAAGCTTATGATCTTACAATATGTGAAAGGTGTAATGATGGAAGTTGATCCTTCTTGATTCAAAGCTGTCAGCCAGTGATATGGTCATATTTCTTTAGGACACAATGAACTAGGGCATGTTTTCACTAGGTAAGATTGGTGTTTAGGATTTAGGAAGAAAAATATTGTTTATTGGAATCAGTGAAGTTGGGAATATGGAGCCACAGAATATGCCAATTGAGCTGGGAAGAAAGGAAAGGAGATTTAAATGTACAGGTTAATGGTTAATGGTCAAAAAGCAAAATGAATGTGCTAGACATCTAATGTCGTATAGCATATAGGAAAATATATTAAAGGAGGGGTGAAGGGTGATAGTTGCTATGTGTCAACTAGCTAGAGTAATCTCAAAAGGGTAAATTTTTGTAAAGGAGTTGCTTTGTGAATGGGCTATGATGGATCTAGGTAAGGGATTTACATAAGGGATTCACGTGTCTATCCAAGAGGTAGTGGAAATGACGTGTAGTTGGAGTTGAGGGGGTGGGTTGTGTTGGGAGGGAGTAAGAGGAAGTGGTGTATGGGGAATATGTGTAGGAGGAGGATGGGTGTTGGGAGGATGGATATTGGCAGAAGTTGGAGTTGAGAGTTATGGGTTGTGATGGGAGGGAGTAGGAGGGAGGGGTGTAAGGGGAATATGAGTAGGAGAAGGATGGATATTGGTAGTATCAGGAAGATGGATATCAGGAGGATAGATATCGGTGGTAGATGGAATTGAGTGGGTTAGGTTGTGTTGAGAGGAAGTAGGACAAAGGGGTGTAGGGGGAATATAAGTAGGAGGGGGATGGATATCGGCAGTCACTTTGAGTGTGGAGGGAACATGAGGTGGAATTTTGTGTCTCAAGCATATGGCTTTGAATATCTTCCATAGATTCTGCAGTGGAGTTGGTTGAGTTTTGTGAGACAAAGGATTTTTATGAGGAGGGGAAGAGGAGACTGGTGTCTGAGGAACAGAGTCAAAAATAGGTGGAGGCGAGTGTGCGGTAGGGGAAGATGGGGTATAAAGTTTAGTCTGTCTGCTGCGGGTAATGCGGGGAGGAAGAGGGGACGGTGTTGGGGCTGTAGTTAAAATTGAGTGTCTGGATTTAGAGTGGCAAAAGAATTTGACTGGGAAAGGTAAAATGTAGAAGTGGAAGTGGGGAAGTAAGTAGGTATAGGGGAGGGTGTAGGAACATCTTGAGGTGGAGGGGGAGGAACAGAGCAAGCGACATTAATAGAACAGGGAGTATGAGAGAAACCTTGTTGGCTTCCTGTCTGGCTTCACGTAGAGTGAGACCATTTTTGTACCAGAGTTGCTACCTCAGACTCAAACTCTATATAATATATTATGGGGGCTGCCGCAGTTAGCACATGTGCGTGTTTGTGCAGGGCAGTTTGATTGGTTATGACCGGGTTGCGCACATAGGGCGTATCGGTCTGTGGAACAGCAGTGTTTGGCAGGATGTCCAAAGAGCCAACAGTTTTGACATTGATGGGGAGGAGGTCGAACAGGGAGGGATTGTCCACTGATGTAGATATGGAAGGGAAGGTCATGTGTATGGAAAGTAATTTTGGCAATGTTGGTGGATTTCTTTCAATAACCTCTAGGAGGAATGGAGTACCACTGAACTGATATTACATGACGGTTTTTAAGGCAGGCGAGTAAGTATTCTCCACAATCTGACCAATCAATATCCATAGGGCAGTTTGCTGGGGAGATAGACACAGTTCTGGTACAAGTATCAAGATTTGGATGAGGTTCGGCAGGAATAGGGTTGCCAGAGAGATCAGTTAGATTTGATAATGCTATGGCTTCGGTTTCAGATGTAACTGTACCGAGACGGGAACGATCGGGTCGGATACAGAAATGGACTCTGCCCTCTTCCTTTTGGAGGCATTGTTGAAAGAGGAGAGTAGTGCCTGGGTAAGGAGCTGTAGAGGGGATCACGAAAAATCAGTCCCATTTAGCTGAGCTAGAGTATTTAAGATATTCGTAGAGTTGTGGGTGGTAGAAGGATGGGGACGTGTGGAAGAGGGAGTATTGTTGAGGGGGATAGTATTATGGAGAGATGGAGAATAAGGCTGTAAGGTAGTAATAAAGGAGTATGGGGTGTTTGATGAAGGCTGTGGGGGTAGAGGTGATGAGGTTGAGGAAGTTGTGAGAGTAAGAGTCTCTACTTGGTTGAGTAATGCAATAGTAGGCATTGAGGAGTGGGTCGTACTTGTAGTGGTCAGAGTCATGGTCAAAGGAGAACCTGGGGTCAGGGAGCCGGGAGAGTTTGCATTGGTGGGGCTATTTGATGAAAGGGTAAGCCTCATTGCCTCAAATATGGGTATTATGTCTTCATTACTGGCAATGGGAAGCCTTACCTATGTTGGGGAAATAAACAGCCTACCCCTCAGAGTCTCCTTGAGAGGTAAAGGTTAAACAATAAAACATGGGAATACCTTGCGCATAGCTCCCTCAGGACGTTTAGGACTTACACCTTAGGAAATAGATAGTAGAAGGGATTGGAGAAGGGACGGAAACAAAAGAGATGGAGGAAGAAAAGACCATGCAAAATTAGTTGAGTCGAGGGCTGAGACCTAGGCAGGGGAGATCCCTGCACTGGTCCTCGGTCTCCATCTCCTAAGCACCCCCATAACAACAATGGGCAAAGGATTGGGGGGTGTACAGTTAATAAGAATTACAATCAGGATCGCAACCACTTTATACATCAAGGAAGTGATGCCCTACATGCTCCTCTCATTACCTCTGTTTTCTAACAAAAATTAACAGGACTGCAGGTAGAAAGATTACAAAAAGAAATAGCAAAACATGAATAAGATGGAGTTTTGGTAAAGAAGATGGAAGCTTCTGTCCTCCTGTTTTGACTCATAACGAGTGAAGCAAAAGAAAAGGATTCTGATGCTAAAAACAGTTATTTTTCTGTGAAGCATAATTTACTTTCACATCTTTTTTATTAAACAGCTATAATACATCATGTACAGAAAGAGGAGAAACAAGCAAGTTATGATATTACTTCACTTTCAAGGGCTATTTACATAGCTATATTATCATAAGTATTATTCTGCTCACTCATTTTTCTTCTGCTTGTGGTGATGGAGTCTGATCTGATATATATCGTTCAAGAGCTGATGACAATTCTCTCTGAAATATGGCAATGTTATAAATAAAAGTGTCCTAGTCCTAGTAAAAAAAACAACAACAATTCCTATTTACTTGTGGCATATATAATTGGACAAATAAGTCAACTGATTCATAACTCTGCATATCTGTATATTTCCAAGCCACATACCTGGTGAGATGTCATATTCTGTGAAAGTTTCTGAGCAGGAGCACTGAGGATGGACAGCAGCTGGCCCCTGGCACCATCCAGAGACGGAAGGGCAGCATAACGTTTCATGTCTGCCAAACTCATAAGCCGGCCTTCAACAACACCAGCTAGCAGAACCAAACCTACCAGCTTCTTTTCAAGTTTTAGTAGCTGTGTGAAGGAAGGTAATATGTAATATAAAAATATGACTATTCTTTCTCTGTGTATACCGACTTCTTTGTTTTTTTAAAGTTTAGAAGTTTAAGTTAATGGTTAGAAGCTAAATTAATGTGCTAGACATCGAAGGTCATGTAGCACTATAGTACAGTATTGGGAAGGGTAGAGATGGGGGTGTGTTATTGCTTGTGTTATATGTCAGCAGCTGTACTGTAGTAGGATGGTATTGGAAGGGTGTATATAGAGAGGTAGAGGTGGAGGGGGTGAGTGACTGGGTTAAGTTAGGAATAAACAGTAGAGGATTAAATCAAGTGAAGGATATGTATGTGTCTGAGGAAGGGGAATAGATTTTCAATGCAGAATGTATGGGATTCCACCAGGATGTCTGATAGGTTGGGAGGTTGGTGTAGGGAAGATAGGTGAATAAAAGAAGCAGTATGGGTTGTTGATATCGTGGACAAGATAACAGGAAGTGTGAGACTGAAATGGGAACTCTACATAAGGAACATAGGGGCGAGTCAGATTGTGACATATGGTAGGAGTGCGTAAGGTAAGTATGGCCGATAGACAAATGGGCAAGAGCCGTCTCCCAGTGTCTGTTTTTGTGAAAAGAAGTTGACCAGGAGGAGATTGATGATTTTACTGTATGTAATTTATTGGTGACCTGACCTGACAAGGTTTGCCATCAAGCATAAAGGAAAGTTTTAAAGTAAGGGTAATAATCCATGGCTTGAATACATGAGAGACTGGAATTGCGTGGTGTGAACACAGTGGCTGAGTGCACTATGGTATCTCCCTATTCATTGACTGAAAGTTCTGACATGGCTGGGCACCCAGCAAAATCTGAGAGAGTATAGTGTGGAGACAAGTAGAACTACTGGTCCTGAATTTTACAGACAAGGGGGTTGGTTAAGCGTGCAGACTTTATGAGAGATAGTGAGTTACGAGAATCAGTAAAAATAGTGAAAGAGGAGGAAGAGAGAGAGTATATATGTTTTAAGGAGAAAATGATTGTGCACTGTTTATTAGTAATAACACTGGATTCAGGAGGTAGGGTATATTTGAATGTGTAGGTTGGGAAGACAACTGCAAACCCTGCACCAGAGGTCGATATGTACCATTGGTACAATTCTCCTCTGATATAAACCTTATGGGGAAGGTCATGTCTATTGGGGGTAATCTTGGCAATATTAACATAGAACTGTGACAAGGCGTGAATGAACAGGATGGGTGCGGAAGGAGACTTTGCTTACTTGTTTTAGGGTATTGTCAAAGTAAAGGCTACGGGGCTGTATGAATCCCCAAAAAATCTGTCCCATTTGGCTGGACTAAATAGAATATTCAAAATGGTTAGAGGTGGGAATTGTAGAAGGATGCGGATGAGAGGAAGAGGGGGTGGTAAAGAATGATGTAGTGTTGTGATGGGGAGGGCAATAAGGTTGAAGAGTTGTAACAAGGGAAGGGGATATAGGAAATGGAGGCAGTTGTGTAGGAGATGGGGTTGAGGGAGGGGTGTTTTTTTGAGATTGAATAACCTGCAAAGATATTTAATAGTTTTGGATGACTTCTAGAGTCTCTGGAATGGAGCTGGTTAGGAAGGTCTGAGAAACAAAGGTTTTCTTATAAGGGGGAGAAGAGGGGAGAGATGTTTAAGGAGCAGATGGAAAGGTAGATATTGGAGAGGATGCAGTAGGAGAAGATGGGATGGACAAAAAAGGGATAGGTACTAAGGTAGTAGAGACTGGAGTGTCTGGAATAGTGGTGGAGATTGGGGTGTCTGGATTTAGAATGGTGAAAGAATATGACTGGGAGAGGGAGAAGGTATAAGTGGGATGAGGAAGAGATTCTGGGGGAAAATGTATAAATAGATGGAGAAGGAGGGGGCGGAGCAAAGCAAAGGACAGCATTTGAGTAGGGAGAAAGTGAAAAACCTCATTTGTGTGCTTCCTGTCTGGCCTCATGTAATGTGAGCCAAAGATTGAATTTGAAATTTGTCACCTCAGGCTCAAACTTACAGGTATGGCAAGCACTATAAGATACATCACGGAAGCCATCACAATTGGCACATGTGCGTGACTGTGCAGAACAGTTTCATTGATCATGTTCAGGTTAGGTACAGAGGGCACTGGGCTGCAGAGTGGCAGTGCTTGGAAAGGTGGCCTAGATGCCAACAATTCTGATATTGACAGGGAGGAGACTGATATGGTCAGACAGGGAGGTACCCTCCAGAAACATAAAGGGAGAGGTAATGTCTACGGAAAGTAACCTTAGCAATATTGGTGGAGGATTTACAACAGCCTCTAGGGGGAATGGTGTAGCACTGTAATGATACTGCATCATAGTCTATAAAGCAAGCAAGTAGGACTTCTCTACAATCTGACCAAACCTTGTCATAGACAGGACAGTTTGTTGGGGAGATGGAGACAGTTTTGGTACATGTATTGAGGGCGAGATGTGGTTGGTCAGGAATGGGTTTGCCAG
>NC_091569.1:17726811-17736811 GCF_042767895.1 Penaeus vannamei | reverse complement strand
CAAGGATTAAATGGATGAAATGAAAAAAGAAGAAACAAAATAAGAGGGATGGAGGTGGCGGTGGAGGTCGAGGAGGCGGTGGAGGAGGCGGTGGAGGAGGAGGAGGAAGAGGAGGAAGAGGAGGAAGAGGAAGAGGAGGAAGAGGAGGAGGAGGAAGAGGAAGAGGAGGAAGAAGAGGAGGAGGAGGGGGAGGAGGAAGAGGAGGAAGGGGAGGGAAGGGGAGGGAATGGGAGGAGGGGAGGGAAGGAGGAGGAGGGCGGAAGAGGGAGAAGAGGAGGAGGAAGGAAGAGGGAGAGGAGGAGGAGGAGGAAGGAAGAGGGAGAGGAGGAGGAGGAGGAAGGAAGAGGGAGAGGAGGAGGACGAGGAGGAAGGAAGAGGGAGAGAAGGAGGAGGAAGGAAGAGGAGGATCAATAGGAGGAGGAAGTGAAGGAAGAGGAGAAGGGAGGGGAAAATTTCAATTACGGTATTCAGTTAACAAGTCTGACACCAATCAAAACCTCAGCTACATATCAGGTCCGTACCAGGTTCAGGTGGCACCTCAGGCTCTGCAGTAACTGGTGTGCAATCCATGTCCACCAGATCACCTCCCATCCAAACCGCTGAATCTCTGTATCGGCCTGGAATCCTGCGTTCCCTCTTTTTCCTCTCTGCTCCCACTAAGATCACTTCTGTTCCAGTCTGAATAACTGTTTTCTTGAAGTCCTGTTATATAACAGATATAACATCATTTGATAGTTATTCAAAGCAGAAAGAGATCCATTTACCTATTTCTATCAAGATAATTTTCATATATTTATTTCATTCAATTAGTTACACCACACTACAAGGATACTTTTACAGTGTCAGTTAGCATGTAATATTGGGCAATCTAATCTAACAATTTACAGTATCAGTAAACCAACCAACCTTTTCCCTGAGAGCAAGGCCTTCCTTCTGCTCCCGGTCCAAGTTGAATATGGAGACAGCATTCATAGTTCGGCCCATCCCTGAGACTGCGTGCTTCCAGCTCTCATCCCGACAGTTGCACTCAAACATGCACTCCACACGGCCACAATGCTCTGGGTCTAACAAGGTCAAGACAAATTCCAAATTAATAACCAAGAATGTAATTGTTAAGAAAAAAGGAAAACAATGTAGCACAAGAGAGCTAAACAAAATGTACACAAGTAATTACTTACCTCTTCTCCTACAGGAGAGAGTATCACATATACAGCCTAGCAAGCAATGCTCATGCGTGCAAGCATCTTTTATCTTACTCTCATCTGCTGCATGATCATCTTCGGTTGTCTGTGGATGGTGAAAGTTACTATTTCATTATGTATTACTCATAATTAAAACTATATAAAATATTCATGTCTTTTCAAAGTTATTATGAAATTATACATATATATATTTCTTTAAAACATATGAGGTGACTGTTTTGAAGGTACCTGTGGCACTAGCCTTAAGGCGATTAGTGTCACCTCCACATTTTTTTGCTAGCAAATTTTAACCAATGGCTAGCAATCCTGAACTTTGTAATTTATTGTCAAATAAAGAATACGTCCAAACTCTTGCCAGAATATGCAAGAAGGTTTACAGACCATAGGACACATTAAAGTTTCAAGAAAATTTGGATAAAACTCAGGCAATAACAAGATGAAAAAGAAAATATGAATATGAAAGATGTCCTGTTTTGAGAGCCCTGCAGGTACCTTCTAATCATTTATTATGTATAAATATAAACATAAACATAAATATATGTATATAGTGATACTACTAAGCTTACAATATCAAGTCCCCATATTCTTTACAAAAATTGAGAATATCAAAAGTCAAAAATGTATTTCATAAACCTCGCCTGACACATCTTCACCTACTAAACTTACTCAATAATGGGTCTGATGTATATAAATGCAGCACTTACTTCTTCCATTGTGTAATTCACAAAGTTCATATTGAGCCGCTTCATCTCTCTTGACAGCGAGGGGAATCTGTACATATTCTTTTTGAAGGTACGAGTCTTATTATCATTATCCTCAGTAGCACATACTGGCTGTTCTGCTTTTGCTTGTTCACTTGCAATTTTTGAACTCTGAGTTTCGTATTCATCTTTGCTAGTTTCAATCTTCTCTGTTTTTTCTTCTGGTACTGGTATGAGGTTTTTAACTTTCTGCCTATCATCAAGGATCTCTCTTACACTTTTAGGGTCTCGGGCTGACCCTGTATTCTGATTTGGAGCCTGGAGTGAGTCCTTCCTGGAGAAAGCAGCTGGCGTATGTTTATAACTTTCATCCTTTTTAGTCTCACTTATACATGAATCAGTCTTGCCATCTTTATAAGGTATATTCAGAGCACCTGTTCTTAGTTTTTTTTCTCCTGCTACTTCATTTTCAACACCATATTCAGAATCACCTGTGGAACATAAATCAAATAATTTATTTTCACTTTCATTATTCTCTGTTGTTTTGTCATTACCCTTTTCATGTTCATATGATTCAGTTTCCTGCTTTGTTGCTTCCATTGTTTTACTGGAATCAAAATCCATAGTCACTCTAGGTTTCAAATCATCTTTATTTTCAATTTCTGTCTTTTTAACGTCTGATTCCTTACTTTTCTTTATATCGGAATCTTCCTCCTCTGACTTGGTCATGGAGTCCTTAACATTTTCTGCTTTGTTGCTCTTATCATCCTCTTTTAGCATTACACTTTCCTTTGCATCTTCCTGAACTAATTTCCCATCTCCTCCAACTAAAAGACTTTCATCCCTTGGTGGCTGATTTTCCTCTTTTTCTTCTTCCTTCTCCTCACTTTCGTCATCAGACATTGCAAGCTTTGCAGCAATGATGTCTAGTATATTTCTTTTTGTCGGTATGACTTTTGTTATTTTGGGAGGCTCCTTTAACTTGTCTTTAACTGTCTGTTTTGGTTCATCAACTTTTGTATCTATTTTTTCCTCAACTAATCCTGGCTTCTCCTCAATTTCTGGCTTTGCTTCATTTTTTTCTTCTGGCATCTTTACATCTTTGCTTTCTGGATTCTGAAGTGCTGATAAAGCAAATTTGGCTAGATCCTCATTAATCTCCACAGCCTGTACCTTCTTTGTCTTGGTTTGCCCAGCATCTCCTTTAACAATGGGTGGCACACCAACTGGCAATATCACTCTGGCACGGACTGAGTCTGAGTTTGATGGGTTAATTTTTGTAAGAGATCCACCAAGTGTGAGAAGCTTCCCTCCATCATAAACATATACAAGCTCTACTGTTTTCTTGTTTTTGGATTCAGACAAAGATGTTCTCTGACTCTTGAAAACACTTGTGAGCGGGACCAACTTTCCAGCCCTCCGAACAAATACATTTGACCCATCTGCTTTCGTTTCTTTACATAACTCTTTGTTATAATAATATTTATATTTTTCTTTTGGATACAAGATATCAATAGCATTAACTTCTTCATAATGTATTTGTTCATGTGACAAAGGTTCCATCTCTCCTGTGGGTAAACTTCCTCCACTGCTGCCTGTATCACTGGGTTGGTTCTCACTTGGCACTGGGTTGGGAAAGCTCACTGGTGGCTCAGCTCGTTTAACATCTTCCAGCAGTTCATCCTCCCCAAGTCTTGTGACTCCCTCTTCTGTTGTCCTTTTTAGTAATATTGGAAAACAATCAATCAATTTTATTAAGTATCTATATATGTGCATGAATATATACATGTATACATTATAACTGATTGTATAAAAAAGTGATCACATATAATGCTCCTTTTATCACTGTTGCTATTAAAAAATATTAGGTTATGTATGAAAGTAAAAAATCAAAGTAGCTAAACATGCATAAACTTTTTTTTTTTTTTTCTTCTAACGTTTCCAATTACTTACTTGCATTTTGGTATGGCATAGCTTATATTGAGATGTGCATTGTTGTTCAGGTAAGTGTCCAAATCATTGCTGCAGAACAAGAAAAAAATAGTAATAAATACTGATAGTCTATTCAACCAAGCTCTGTCTTTTTCTGATGGATATAATCACCATTACACAGAACATCTGCACTTCTGTTCCTTACCTTGAAAATGCTCCAGAAATGTTAAAACTGCTACTTTCTTGGGAATGTTCACTAGATATGCAAGGGTCTCCTTTTTCTTCATTTGAATTCTTCACTTCTTCAGTTCCTTTCTTCTTAGCCTTCAATAGCTTCTTTCTCCTCTTCAACTTTCTTTTCAACCATGGACAGTGTCTCTTATCTAATTTTCCCCTCTGTTTCTGTGTATATGTATTCAGCTCCTCCAAGCTATTAAAAGAAACAAAGGAAAAGCCATCTACTATATCGACATGCTCACCCTCAGTACCAACACTACTTTGAACACTGATCTGTTCATCTGGCACCAATGAATACACTGGAACATGATGCACTTTGGGGTCATCAGGCATGTCCGGGATAAAACATGCAGTTTCTTCTGAAAGAGAATAATATAATACTTAATCAAATATATATAAAATATAAACTGCATTAATATTCCTCATTTAGTATACACTTTCATATGTTTATGCAAACAATTACTAGTCTAAATATGCTGTTACACAGAAAATTGTTGGGAAAAAATAATGGAAAAACACATATAATAAACATAAAACATTACACAAAATTGTAATTTTGTAAATTGAATAAAATGCAAATGTAGCAACAGTACAGGCTAATATAATCAAAGTACTCCACATGTATCAGTACAGGCTAATATAATCAAAGTACTCCACATGTATCAAAGTTTAAGACAAACAATTATGAAACTATTTAGATTTTTGTGATATCAATTTTGCCCACCTTTAACAAGTACCTTTATAATGACAAATAATGTACCATTCTTACCCTCTTTCTTACTAGAATTCCCAATTTCACGCTGACCATGAGGAGCTTGTTCTGGCTCCTGTTTTTTACTTGGCACTTTCACTTCTTCGTCCTGCATTTTTTCTGGACTGCCTTCCAAATGACCCTTCTTCATTGATGTTGGTGGAGGTATCAGGTTACTACTTAATGATGCAGATTTCTTTTGCAAAAACTTTTGGTTAGAACTTTTACTTGTCTGTTTGTCTTTCTCTACAGAACTCTCTGTGCAATGCTTGTCCTCTTTCTTTACCTCATTTGTTTTTTCTTTTGCTTTAAATTCATCTCTGGCTTTTGCAATGCTTAGGTCTTCCTCCCCTTCACCTTCTGAACTGGAGACTGTCTGACCCTTCTCAGGCTGAACTGGTTTTTCATCATTAAATATCTGGCTCATTTGCCTCAGTATATTGATCTTGTCATTATGCAACATTATATCTAAAGATCTTTTGGCTAAGCTTGCACTACTGTACACAGGTCGTGAAGTGAGAGGTTTATCACATGAAGTTGGCATTGACTTCTTTTTAGAGGTGCTGACCACCTTCCCTCCTTCACTACTACCTGATGAATAAGAGTGATCTAAAGCAACCTTTCCTTCAGGAGAGAGCGCTTCTTTCTTTGTAGAACACTGGGGTTCAGGAGACTTTGCTCTCTCCTCTTCACTACTGGATCCTAACTCTTCATTTGCCATCAAATCTATGTCCTCTGGAAGATGACCAACCATCATTGATTGAGAAGTTGGATCTTCTAGTTCTCCTCCAACCACCACTTCTTGAGTTTCAATATCTGTGTAATCTATCACTGGATACTTCTGACCCAGGGAATTACTGGGAATGAGAAAATGCTCTTGACCAGATATCTCACCAACTTTGATAAAAGCCTTGGGTAGAACACTAGCTTTATCTCCTTTGAGCAGGATGGTTTTCATACTTGATCCTGATTCAGCATTCTTGACTCTACCAGCCAAGGAACCTAATTCAGTATTCTGCATTCTAATATTGAATTTCCCACCAGCCAAAACTGGCTTCTGATTTTTGCTTGCCATAGTAAATGAAATAATATCTGATACTCTAACCATTAAAGGGGATCCCTTTGCTGCTTGTTCCTTCTCACCTTTCACTGGGAGTGGAGTGCTAACTTTAAATGCTTCTTTAGATTTCAGGAAATGTTTGCTCCCTTCACTAACTTCAGACTCTTTACTGCCTCTTGGATCTAATTTGGAAGCCATGCTCCTCATCTCTGTAACAATTTTTTCTTTTACAGAAGGGTTTTTTTCATCTGAAACAGCATCTGAACCCTTACTAATGTCTGTTTTCTGTGTTTTTCTGGAACCTTTACTCTTTGATGTTATTGTTTCTGTTTTGACATTTTTTGGTGAACACGAACCTGCCATTTCTGTGGTATCTTTGTCTTCTATACAAGTCATAAGCTCCTCCTTGCTTTCCAGAGAGTTTTCACTGGATGACGAAGCCAACTTGATAAAAGCTCGGGTTTTGGCTTTATCTTCAAGAAAGTTCTGAGACTTGCGACTCTTTGGCATTGCTTTAGGAGGTTTGTCTTCTTGATCAGAATTTGACATGATGACAATTGGTATCTTATCACTTGCCATGTTATCAGGTACCTTCTGCAAAACTGAATCAAGATTCAAGTAATCTACTGATGCTTCACAATCAACTTGAACTGCCTGTGGTGTTTTCACTGGAGAGATTTGTGAGTCATCAATTGAAGAGGTGGACTCACTGCTGTGACCTCTTCTTCTCCCTCTCCGCTTCCTGCCATCCTCACTTTCAGAGCCATCCTCCTCACTCACTGGGGTGGAAGTTCTCTCTTGTTTAAGGATCTTATCTCCTACTAAATTTTTAAGCATGCTTCGCTTCTTTAGCTTAACTTCCACTGATGCCTTGGGTGTTTCCTGTTTGACCAAGACTGGAGACTTGCTCTGGTCCTTTAATGGGAGTCCCTGAGCTAATCTTTTTAATGATTCTGGTGTTTCTAATACTTTTAATTTTTCCCTTTTATTCTCTTTTTTCTGGACACCTTTGACATCTTTCTTTCCTTTTGATTGAGATGCATTTATTTTTTTACTAATGTCAATAGCTTTAGGATCAGCAGGCACACGTGTCCGTCTCCTGGTAGCAATAGTTTCAGACTCAAGTGTAGGAGGCTCACTGTAATTCTGGGCTCTTCCTCTGCCTTCTTTCAGGAAGAGGATGAGGTCAGGAGGTGAGTCACTTTTGCAGTCCACACCACGTCCTGACTTGGGAGTGGATCTTTTACTACTTATTTCTGGTGTTGAAACTTTGTTTCTTTCCATGGACTTTTGTTGGCATTGTATTTCTTCCCTGGTGTCTAACTTATCAAAATCTTCAAAGCAACTACTGCTGTCAATATCCGATTCATTCTCCACCGAGTTATCTGCACTCTCTGATTTACTAACATTCTTGCTGGTCGAAGGTTCAGTAGTTCTATCTTGCGTTCTTGTACTTTTCAGTACTGGCATTGTTAATTTTTCCTTACATGTATTACCTTTTGTTAAAACACCTGACTTTTCAGTTTCATCTTTATCTTCAGCCTTTACACCAATTTCAATTTTTCCAGAAACTGATACATTAGCTGGCCCAGAATTTTTCTTGGCTTTCATTATTTTCTTGGTTTGAGTATTACCCTTCTTCAAGGGCTTCTCCTTTACACTTTCCTGGTTATTACTGGACACTTTCATATGACCTGGGGAAGAGGAGGTTTCACCCTCCAACTTGGACTTGTGACCTGAACCCCCATCTGACATTCTGACCTCCCTAAGGAGTCTTGGGGTTCTGTGACCAGAGGGCGACCCGGTCACCTTCCGACTCAGGAGCTTGACATATTCACGGATGTTCTCTCTGCTCCTTTCTGTGGATCGCCTCTGCCTTCCAGGGCTTCCATCTGAGCCTGGCTCACTCATTGTACATGTTCTTCCACCTGCAATTACAAAAGGGAAAGTGAAATATTATTGTTCTGGATCTCTTATCTCTTATGAGTTATTTTCATTATGATCTTCAATTTTAGTAAAATGATCATATTTGTAATTTTCAATGTCATTGTAATTACCAGTTCTCAATATTTACTTGGAATGAAATATGAATCAATATATGATAATAATACAAGCTTAATATACTGAAAATAACAAACATGACAAAAACAGCAATGATGATAATGATAAGTCTAGTGATAATGGTAATGATGTGATAATGACAACACCAATATGATGAAAACAATAAAGATGATGACAATGATGATGACTGGGCCAAAGGTCACCCAGCTCTCAATATCTTGTCATGTGCCGTTATATAAGAAAATCCTTTCTCCACCTTCTATGTCACTACTACTATGTATAGGAATAGTAAAGGATGACTGCTGGGCACTCTTAGAATAATTACCTTAGCAGGTTAGTCCTGCAACTGATAAGATCTAGCAATTGTCTCCATAGTTTGAAGAAACTAGGATAAGAAGCCTACCACTGCCAAGGGTACCCCAGAACACCCTTATGATCCAGATGACGTTATGGTCCCATCATGGAAAAATCTGGGTTGAGGGCCAGGTGACACCAACATGCCATCATAAGGTAAAATGGCTGTGGGCCGGGTGACACCAACTTGTTGTCATAAGCAAAGGCCAGAGTGACAGAAAAGACTCACTAAGAGTGCAAAAACCTCTTGGAGTGTGATTTGACTCATTTGGCCCTTAGGAGGCTTTAGCATTATTCCCATCAATAAACAAATGTCGGATGTAACATACACAAAACAAGACTGGATGAGTGCTGGCTCCAAGGAGGACACCATTTCCATGCTGTACACTGTATTCCTGGCCGGTGTGACTGGCAACACAGGATGTATTACGGAAATTTGAAAATTACATAAAAATCAGATATGTAACATATATGACCAAATATTCTATACTTTTTCTTCTTACACTGAGTTATTTACTACATAGAGAGATGATATGGAGTCTGTGCAAGGAAAATATGGTATTACCATCTGGATAAAGCCAATCAAAAGGCAATTATGGACATTGGAAAATGGCAAAAAAGCTAAAAAAGTTTACATTCTAATGTAAAATGGACATCTAATGCCTAGAATAATATTACATGTGACTCCAGACATGACATCAATTAATTTTTGTGTAAAATGGGGTAACAACTGACAACATAAATATTAATGAATGCCCCCCCCCCCATACACACAGGCAAAAGCATAAATCATATTACAGATCCAAAAGAATTCTATTCTAACTCTTTTACCATTATTGTTATTATTGGCAATGTCATCATTGTTGTTGTTGTTGTTATTGTTATTGTTTTTGTCATCATCATCATCATCATCTTTTTTTTCCTTCACGTATATAGACTGTCAGTTTATGCACATTTATTACTTACATGACTAACTGAGGAGTAAGGCTGAGAAGGCAGGTAGGAGGGGAAGGGATAAGAAGGAAGAGAGATAGAAAGGGAGGGGAAGGGGATTTAAAGAGAAAAAGAAATTGGGAAAGGAGATACTAAGAGGAAATGGAGTGGAACTTCAAGAGGAAAAGGGGATGGGTAAGGGGTGAGAAGGAGGAGGAAGAGATGAGAAGTGGAAGCAGGCATATGTAGGGCTTAGTGAGAGGGGGGGGGGGGGAGTGAATTTAAGGCAGATTTGGGAATGGCAAAAGGATGAAAGAGACAGAGAAGAGTTCCTTTTACCTTTTTCATTCTGCAGAATTTCCACCTCATCATCATCATCATCATTTTTATCATTATTACTATTATTACTATTATCATCATTCTATTTAGAATCATAATCATCATTATAAATTCTATCATTATCATTACTAATATCATTGTCTTTATTACTATTACCATTACTACTACTATTGTTATTAACATTGTTATTTATATCATCATTATCATTATCAAAAGTATGGTGTTACTACTGATGATGATAATAAATGAAAAACTAGTATACAGATGATTTTCTTTACTTTTATTCATATGTCACATATGTATCTCACCAGTGACTAAAACACTTGGTACCTCAAACAAGTCCAATCACTGGCTCCCCTTCACCCAGGTGCCCACCATGAAAAATTTCATGATATGTACATAACACTAATATAAGAAGAAAGTGAGTAAG
>NC_091569.1:17714311-17719311 GCF_042767895.1 Penaeus vannamei | reverse complement strand
ATATTATTGTTCTTGCACGATACACTGGCGTGCTCACGAGGCAACAAAGATGGCGTTTGGCGCATGCGCAGTGTGGTGTCCCGCCACGACCGCGACTGCCTTCGCTCGAAAGCCGGTCGGGACGCACATGAGGCCATATTTTATATTCCTACATTTACTCCTAAAAGTTCACAATAAAATTAAGATATGACTTCGCTAAAGTAATTGGGCATATAGAATCTACGTGTTTAGCGTAACGAAAGCCCAGATAGGATGAGATGCAAGATCTTTGCTGCAGCCTGGGCGAAAACGGAATTCCCTTCTACCGCCCTCTCGTTTCCGTCGCACCACCTCTTCGCGGCTTCCGAAAATGGCCGCTTTAGGGAACGTTCGCTGCCTCAAATGAGCGACATCGCGTGCGAATATGTGTGATTCAGATACGTTTTTCTTCATCACCAGTAAGTCACACGAAGAGACAAGACAGATGGTCAGACTATTAGTTTCATGCTGTCGGTAATCGAAGTATTTAAGGCAGAAAGACCATATTGTCCTATGTTGTCCTGTGGGGGAATTGTGGGAGGTCCTGATGCATGTAAACAAAGATTATTTATCCTCATTCCACCACGTAAATAAATTGCTAAATCCCACTTTTCCCACCGATCGTAAATCAGCAATATCGCCGCCTTTTGGGAATACTTATATGAAAGGTGAAACAGGGAAATGAAGGTTCTTATTGGCCAGACACCTTTGCTTGTGTCACCAGTTGGGTGTTCCTCGGCCTAAAAACATTTGGGTGGAGAAACAAATTGCAAATATTCATGTTAATGTAACTTGTATATGATAAGACAGATCACGAGAAGCACACTCATCAGTGCCCTTATCTTTACTTTAATAAATGTATAGATATTTGTAAATCATCTGATGGACACACCTTATACATGGAAATGTTTGGAAATAAAATGTGTAGTCAGTGATGATACAGGGAGTAGTTTTATATTTTTGTTAAAGAAATCTAAAATTGTGATATTCAATCAATGTGTGAAAGCAAGACAGATGTAGAAGATGCTGCTTTGTTGAAATTACATTTTATCAGCATTATAGTACTGTTCAGTATTTTCATGTCATGTAATCTCTGAACATTTACCACATTCAATTATGGAAGTAAGAAAGTGTAATCAGGGTAGATGTGAAGAGGAATCCAGGTATATAAGAAATTGATAAGTAATATCCTAAGGTTCCTTTTGTCAACAAGCACAATTTTGTAATTGTCATGGTTTAAAGATTGTATGTGTTTGAAAATGCAAACTGAACTTCATTAGTTTTACAGTATTTACTCAAGAATATACTCAAGGTAGTTATTTTGCTTAAAAAGTAAGAACACAGTGGGCAAAAGATTGATTAAATGTGTTTTTACCTTAAAATTCATGTTTGATTATTCAGTTATTGGGCTCTATTCTGCTGTGCTTTTCATAGATAAGAGGTGTATAGGACAGGATATTAAACTCTTGGGATCCTGCACTGTCCTGCCAGCCCAGTATAGGCATTGTTTTCTCAACATTGGCAGGGATGGTGGGTTTGCCATTGGTGCCTCATCACATTTGAAAAGGTAGAGGAGTGCTTTCAGATAGCTATTGTGAGGGCCTTATCACAGAAAAGCAAGTAAGTATTTATTAGGAGGTGTTTTCTCCTGGGAATGTAACTGACACTGTTGTCAGCATTGTTAAAGAAGGGTGTATGGCACTCCAGACCATGTGAAAAAAAGAAGGGAAGTAAACTGAAAGGAAATTTAAAGGGAAGTTATATTTGAAAAGTAAAAATATCTACATTTGATATTGTAAAAATATGGCTCACATTAGGAATGGACCAGTGGTGTGATGAATGTTACTTCTTTTTTATTTTGATAGATTTTTATTATGAAATTCTCATATGACTTTATAATTACTGAATATGTGCGTACAGTGACAAAAAAATCTTGTCATGAATTGAAGCTTCAAACCTGTCTTACCTGTACCCGTTCAAAACGGAATTTGAAATATGTTTGACAAGTTTTGACTATGACTATATATAGACAGATATTCATATGCATATTTGTTTATAAATTGTTTTATAGCTTCTATTGCATGTGTCTTTTGACAAGATATGGCATGAAGATTTGCACAGAATTAAATTACTCTTTTTTCCACAGTCAAGTTCATATATATATATATGTGTGTGTGTGTGTGTGTTGACATTTTATTGAAAAGTATGCTGAGAAACGAACAACATAAAAGAAATATAGCAATAATCAAAAGTAAAAGTAAAATCTTTAGTATTCTGTTTTGCACTTATTTTAATTAGTGTTTTAAGTTTGGATTATCAACAAAAAAATAGTGGATTGTCTGAGATGGAATGGAGCATCATGTGCTATTGGCACCTTTTTTCTTCTAACAATACATCAGTTTTGTTTAAAACTTTTATTATTCACCATGAGTCCCAGCCCCCACCCCCAGCTCACTGTCTAGGCATTACTTTCTTTTAAAATAAAATCAACCTGATGGGCATAAAATTATGTTTCTTGGCTGTTGATTTGAAGTAAATTGTTAAGATGAGAATGTGCTTTATGTTTGCATTTTAGTTATATAGTGTTAAAGTATGAACTTGTTTAATTTTCAGCTTTTTTGTGTTAATGTTTGCATTTTCCTGTTGCATACAGGCCTACATTATCCAGGATGGGAGTGGATAATTTTATTTTATTTGTTTCCAACCACTTCCAAAATTTCATTTCCTTCCAATATTAAAGTATATGATTCATTTATCAATATGGAACTTAGGAAAAAATGCTGTAGAAGCCTTTTACTTATTCATTCTTTTCTCCTTGAAACCATCTTCAAATCAAACACTTGACCTGTTTGACCTTGTTTTCCCCCAATATCTTGAATTTTTAAGGGGGAAATATCTATTTATATTTCTAAGCCTTATTGATTTTCATTTTGTAAACATTGTCACCATTATTAGATTATTGTCAATATAGTAATTGTAATAAGAATATACCCACCCCCTAAAATAAATTAAAGATTTTAGCAATGAGGCTTATAGGTGAGATCGGTAATTGACTCCATGGTGACTGAACTTAATGGATTAAACCACAATTTTGATCACACTATATTGGGTAATTCTTGAACTTTGGACTGCATCTTCTTATGCACATGCACCATAACAGTCATGGGACCCACAGCAGGTTTATCCTTGAGAGAAGGGGTTTTGTAGCCCTGCCTTTCTGCAGAGTGTTTTCTGTAGCTAACAGTGATGTTTGGTGTTCTTTAAAGGTATTACCTTAGTTTCTCTCAATATCCATGTGCCAGGTGCTGTTCATCATTATAATTATTATTACTACTACTGTTACTATTGTCACTTTGTTATTATTGTAGTTGCTACTATTACTATTATTTGTAGTAATGTTGTAAATATTACTAATAGTCTCCTTTTTACAATAGACTACATTTTTCCCCACAGGAACAAACCATGAAGTGCAAGGTGACAAGCTCGGTCAGCCATGCTAAGGTCAGAATGATTGCTATTCAAAGTTTTATCTTATATTGCAATGATTCCTGTCATGCAAGAGTTCATTGTTTGCTATGGTAATGTTTTGTATAATCAGATTTTATAATGTCAGAAGTAGATTGATATTGTTGATAATCTATTCTTTAAAGATATCATGGTTGTTTGTAATATTGTTTTTGTCAATATAATGTTTTGTATATTTATTATTATTATGCAATATAAGATAATCTGCATGTTCCTATCATGATTTTTTATTATTTTCATTATTAATTGTATTTTTCAACTCCTCGTTTCAGTACACCCATATATAATAAAGTTTTGCCATACATCAGGATATACCTTTTAAAAATGCAAAAAAGGAGATTTTTGAGTGAGACAGGTTGTTGAAACATGATTGAATATTATAATAGTATATTTTTGTCTTTCAAGGATTTGATTGATCTGTCCTTTATAAATCATCTTAGTATAATTACAAATAATGATTATGAAAAAGAAGAAATTTAAATATTTCTATTTTTGCAGCCAAACAAAAATGAAGCCAATGTGCTGCGCAGATCCTCTAGACGAGCAACCATTGAGAGACGAGTTTGGGCTGTACCAAAAAAGCCCAGCAAACCTGGCACAAGTGCCAAAGGAAAGTGTGCTCCTAAGACTGACAAGAAAGGTAGGAAGACTCAAACCCAAACCAAAGTGCAAATTAAGAATCTGAGCAAGGGTCACCCTCAGCAGAACCTCAAGAGAGTGCACAGTGCCACAGAGGAATCTGGAAATTCAAGGAGAAAGATTAAGAAAACAGAGGGCACAAAAGATGTTGGGACTGATGGAAGTGGCACAAGTGAAGTGCCTTCAGAACCAGTTAGTAAAAGAGGGAAGAAGTTAAGTGGAGATCACAGTGAGAAGAACCTTGAAAGTGATGATGGGGCAGACTTTCGCTCCCAGAAAAGATGGGGTTATACAGAAAGTAGCTTGGATGGCCAAGGTGTAGACACTACACGAAACACCAGGTCTGACGGCAAAGTGAATACTTCTAGAAGGACAGAGTGGTGTGGGGGTACTTCATCAGAGAGTACTAGAGGGAATAGTTTAGATGCTCTGTGTTATGCTGTTGAGAAATATGGTGAGCGAGATGTGGAGGAAACATTGTTAACAGATGATGTTTGTCTTCACAAAGTTGTCATTGAAGAAGTAGTAACTGACTACAGGATATCCGAATCAAACTGTGATGTTAAAGATTTGGATGTTGAACACAAAGTCAGGGAGGATATTGGTCACAAAGATGAGTACAGAGATGCTGTGGATATATTAGATCATTCTCATAGTAAAGCAGAAGAGTGTAATAAAAGAAATAGTGAGAAGTTATTAAGGGAAAAAGATGAGAGTATAGATGTAGTGAAAATTAAGCCCCCTGTTTTGGAGGTAAAGGAAAATTCTTTTGATGGGACAAGTATAGAAAGCATATTTGGTGAAGAAGGGGCAAATGC
>NC_091569.1:17679311-17701811 GCF_042767895.1 Penaeus vannamei | reverse complement strand
TGATTTGGAATTCTTTTACAGTTTGAGTATTTTTTAAACTGTGTATACTTGCTTTTTCATTTAGTTTAGAGTTTGAAAAAATCCACATGAGGCATGCAGTGTTGATAAAGTATGACCTTGTTACAGGCCTTTTGCTCTTCTTCTTCTTCTTCCCCCTTTTTATTCTTCTTTTCTTTTTTTTTCTTCCTTTTCTTCTTTTTTTTCTCCTTTTTTTTTTTTTTTTTTTTTTTTTTTTTTTTTTTTTTTTTTTTGTTTTTTGTCTTTTTTGCACAGTAGTCATCATATCCAAATACCAATTTTTAAAATTTTCCTTCCTTCATTTCCAAACAAATGTGATGTAATTAAAAAAAAGAAACATTCTTAGCTTTTTCTTCTCTGTGTATTTTTTCACATTTTCTCATAAAATGGGCCGAAAAAGTTAAAGTACTTAATGTAAAAGTGAAAGTTTTTTGGGGTTAACCTGTCTCATAGTGTGGCACTTTCAGAAACTCATTCTAAAAAGATGGACAGTAGAGATGCAAACTGTAAAATTTGAAGAAAATAGATGAGGGACACTAGTTTCTTTTTATGTTTTTATCAGCTTTTTATTACCCCACCCCCCTTCTATTCCTTCAGAACAGGCTCCATAATGCTTTCATCACACAGATTTGAACCAAATTGGTGAGTTACAATGAACTTTTTATTTTCCAAATGTTCAGAATTCAAGCAGAATAACAAGGAAGATGATAGTCGAGAAGAAACTGACAGCAAAGATCCTCTGCCTGTGACTGCGCCAGAAAGGGTTACAGACCAGCTGGACTGCTTGGTAGAGATGGTTGGGGAAGAAGAGGATAAAAATGCAAGATCCAGGAGTGGATCACCCCCACCACAGCCACCTCCACAGAAGTCCAAGAAGCAGCTCCCTCCACTCATCAAAATAAGCTCTCGACCCCCAGGTGTGTTGAGCTAGGGTTAGAGAGGAAAATGCTTAGAGAGTTAGCCTATATTCACTTCTATATGTAATAAATATGGAAATTACTTGAAAATGTATGAATGTGTTCATAAAATCTTATCATAAGAAATATTGCACATAAGAATGTGAAAAATAAACCCAGGTTGATATAGATAATTGTGTTTGTGTGTGTGGATGGGAGATTATACCTAGACATAATCAGATGATTATTTTCTTTTTTTTAGTATACTATTTTACAGATGACATTTTAAAGATAAATTTTGTGTCATAATCACACATCAAAGATTAGTATGTCGTATTGATTGGCAGTTTTAGATTAGGAAGTGTTGTAAATGCAGATTTTTTCATCTTTTTAATCTGAATTAAACGTTAAATTTCAGCAATCAAGACTCCATTGAAGTGTCCAGAATGTCCCATGCAATTTTGCACTGTGCGATCGTTATTGTGGCATTTTGGAACTCATGGAGCAAGATCAAGAGACACCTGCATTCCTCCAATCCTTCTGCAAGATCTGATAGTTCCATGGGACAAACCCACAGTTTCTGTTTTCATCTCACAGCCTACAGAAAGTGCCACAGCAACACCCACATCATCAGTTGCAGACAATGCAATCAAGATTGATGTAGTAAGTAAGCCAGATGTACCATCAACAATACAACTGGTTAGAACAGAAGATTACATGGGAAACAATGGAGATGTTATTCTGAAAGTACCAATTCCCAGACTGAAACCCAAGTCTCATTCAAATCAGTATGTCAAAAAAGATAAGTTTGTAAACATACTACCAAAGATACCTACAGGTGATGGGCAAGTGTCAGGTCAGACCACCCAAGCTAGCCCTCAGCCAGCATTGATCCGGCCATCTGGATCGCCTACTCCACAGATCACTGTTCATCCTCAGCCAGCAGTTCAGTCCACAGTCAGTATACCTTCAGATCAGGCATCAACAACACAGTCTCAGGTTCCAAAGATCACCATTAGGGCAAGTAATAAACTTCAGATTCAGCCATTGGCATCATCGCAGTCTACGGTGCAAGTGCAGTCACCATCAACAGTTCAGGTACAACCACCATCATTACAAGTACAGCCTCAGTCTGCAGTACAATTACAGCAATCAACAGTGCAAGTTCAGCCCCAGTCTGGGACACAGTTGCAGCAGCCATCTGCAGTTGCAGTACAGTCACAGTCTGCCTTGCAGGTGCAAACTCCAACAGGAGTGCAAGTCCAGTCATCACCTGCATTGCAAGTTCAGCCCATTGTAACAACTAGTAAGGGTTCTTCTGCTGCTCCTAGTCATATAACTTTAATCCCTATGGACAAGTTAACTGCAGTAGGTCAGACCATTAATCCAAGGGGATCTAAGCTTAACCCAGCTCCCTTGAGAATGGTAGCCCCCTCAACATTGCCAGTCAAATCATCAAACACAGTGGACAATGTGCTGGAGAAGGATGGCTTGGTCATGATCAACTCAAATCTTGCTCTTCGCATAGTATCCTCCTTGCCCAGCAGTTTGGACAGTGCTACTAACACAACAAATACCACCACTCTTAGACCAATAGCTAGTCAATCCACAAACAACTTGACTATTGTGCCACAGACAGAAAGCAACAAGCTAATCAACTCCTCTAAGATAGAGAGTGCAAAAAGTCCTGACATTCTAACGATTGTTCCTCAAGTTGATTTGAATAAAAAAGTTTCGTTGTTAAAATCTGGGAGTTCAGTGTCTGGCTGCCAAGTTGCTAGTGCTTCACCAAAACAGGCATCAGCAGCCCAGTCCCAGGTTGTGAAGCTATATCTCCTTCAACCCAAAGATCCAAAAGCAAATGGGGGTTCAGTTAAATCAGGCATTACATCAGAAACAAGTAATGTTAATGGAATAGAAATACCACTTCCTCTACCTAATGGAAATGAAAAACTCAACTACAGAGAAGTAGAAGTGAAAGATAACACATCAGAATCCTCTGAAGGAGAGGAAGAGGAGGAAGAGGAGGAGGAGGAGGAGGATGATGATGATGAAGGAATGGTAATTGATGATGGTAAGGAAGGAGAGGATGATGTAATGGATCCCCTGAGTTTATGTGCTGTGACAATGGAAGATGAGAATCTAGAAGCTTTAAACAATGCAAGCCAAACTACCCAGTCTGGTGGGTCCTCTCCTGCCACATCACCTGATAAGGTTATCATAAAAAAGTTGCCAGTAAGACCCAAAGGCAAAAATGGACAAGCAGTTGATATTGTGAAATATGAGGCTCGAAAGTATGTGTGTTGCTATTGTAACAGGAGATTTGGATGGTCAACTGATCTCAAGCGCCATGTTATCCTCCACACTGGTGAGAAACCTTTCCAGTGTAAAGTGTGCCCAACAGCATTTACCAGAAAGTTCCTTTTACAGAATCATATGAAGAGAATGCACCCAGACAAGTGTAAGATGTCAGACCTGTGGCCTTAGGAAAGTTTAGGCTGTTATGGTCTTTAGCTTGTTATAATATAGCCAGTAGCTGAGTGATTTTTATAATGAGTTGCACAGACAACATAGTTGTTGATATTGGTGCTGAAAAAAGAGAAAAATTAATATTCAAGTACACAAATTGCCATGATGTACACCTTTGGGAGTTCATGCATGTGGATGCTTGGACACTAGTCAACATATCCTTTTAAAGTCAAAAGAATTATATCATACTTTTCAGATTTCTAAAATATAGAAGATGTATTATTAGTAAAGCATTTGTAACAGGTCTTATTAGGAAATCCTTTCTTGAGTGTTCTTTGTCCCTTGCAAAGTAAAATATTTTTGTTTTAGGATAATGAAGATATAGAAATTATTGAAGAGGTCATTACTTTTTTTTATTAGCTTACAAAAATATGCTAATTGAGAGTATGACTTTATTATGTTTGGGGAAGAAATACTTTCAATTTTTCTTACTTGGTTTTCTGCTCATGTAGCTCTTGAGAAATCTATATTTTTCCACATACAATCTTGAACCATGGATGGCATTTGTCTAAAGAAATTAAGGAAAAAGATGGGGTTGTAATAGGTAGACTGATTGATGTATTGACATTCTTGTTTTATTATTATATTGCAGTCACCAACCTTATTTTGTAGATTTATCATGTTGATTTTTCTTTCTTTCTCTTTTTTTAGTTTTGCAGGTTACCAAAGATAATTACATTCATGTATCGTAAGGCAATGAAAAAGGAATGAATATGAAATTTGATAACAAGGATATAATTATTGTTCTTTATTATTTTTATTATTATGATAATGTAAAAGTGGTTCATATAGATACTTTGCTGTTTATTTTATTTTTTATTATTATCTATAGATTGATTTAATTAAATTTATTCTTATATTTTTGTTCTTCAAATTTTTCGTTTTTTTGTTATGTATTCAATAGTGAAGGAAAATATTTGTAATTTTAATTTACAGAATATTCTGCTCCCATTTCTATGCAGTGTAGTTGTATTATTGCCAGTTGTTACTCTTCATATGCAGGAAGGATGAGTTTGGATGTAAGTAAATCTAGAGCACATACCGGAAAGCTTTGTCGTCCAGTTGTTGGTTTCATAAGCATTGTACAAAGTCGGACCATGTATTTGAGATACAAACAGAAAAACGGAATTGAGTTACAATTTCAGTTGTTGCCAGTGCCATATAGATACTAGGATGATCAAAGATGCAGTGACAATGTTTATAAGTTCCCTCTCTAGTGAAGTGAGCTGCTAATAATACTTTTGGGTACATTTATCAGGACAGGCCTGTTAGCTGGGGTGTACTTACAGGAGCCTGGTGTGCTTGCAGAAATTTTATGAACAAGAATCTACAGTATGTGTGAACAAGATTTTTCTGTACTTGCATGTCCCAGTTGATTGTACAAGAACTGGTTGTGTATACACAAGCCATTTATACAATATTAGATTGAACTACTATTTATATACCATTGCTGCAGAAGTGACAATAGTGAAGGACAGAGTAGGGCCTTTGGTGAGATTACCGAATGGATAACTTTTTACAGTCTTCAGTCTTTTACTCATAATTTAATAAAAAAAATAGCTTGGGCTTTTGTATGCCATGAACAGAGAATGTAATATTCACTATCTACTACCCTATGAATGGAGAAAAACATTTTCATTAGGTATCGTTCTTTCATAGAGCATTGAGACTGCATCGTTTATTGACTTTACATTAATTTGAAATTCCAAATTTCAGTACACTACTATATTGAATTTACATTAATATGAATTTTCCAAATGTCATTACACTACTACATTGATTTGAATGTTTCAAATTTCATTACACTCCTTAACTTGACTAGTAAAATTATTTTCACTTCTATGTTTTTGTACAGCTGAAACCAGTATATTGAGTCTGATCTCAGCAAACTAATTGATAATGCTAAAGAGGCAAGTTGGCATCCTGACACCACTCCATGCAATTGAAAGTGTATATGTGAGAGTAAAAGTGAGATATTTTTCTTCTGCATTTTCTCTCATTTTTTATTGTTCTAGTGTGTAGTACTTTGCACATGTTTATAACCATAATGCAGGAGTACATGTTAGTTATGTTTATGTTTTTCATTGCACTTCAATTTTGTATCATTAGCACTAGAGCAAAGTGTGTACATCACTGAAATTGAGTATCACTAATTTACATTTTTCACATTAAAGATTTGTTTATATTAGGTGAAGTTGTACATCTCCATAATTGTGCATGTTTGTCACTGAATAAATCTAAAGCCTTGACCTCAGAGTGGCAACAGTTTAGAGATAACAAATATGAAGAGTAGCATTTGTTGATTTCATTCATTTTTAGGTGTCAGTGATATGATTCATATTAAATGCTGAGTGACATATATCCCTTGGTTTTAAGGTATTAGAGCTTGATTACATAGTCTTGGATAAGATCAGATTTTTGTAATTCAGATTCTATGTTTTATACAGTCAGTTTTGCATAATCAAATATTGAGATGTTTGTACTGGGGCTCTTGCAAAACCCTCCTCGGCACAGTTGTGAATATGCACTGAATTCCCCCATAGATTTTACATGGTACAACAGCTATTCACAAAGGCAGACTGATGATATTTAATGATAGTTATGAGTCTGGAGCAAGTCAACACTTTCTGATTGTTATGCAAAAGTTGACCATCAAGTGATGAAAGCTCTCTTATACCTGTTGCTAGAGTCATCTGAATATTTTGAAATGCTCTGTGTTCAGCATTAAGCATCAGCATTTTTTCCTCTGGATTGTAAATCTAAAAATAATTGGATTATGAAGATGATAAGACTTGTGGCGTAGCGTGATGCACTGGTTAAAAAAGCCACTTCTCTATATGTAAAACAAATTTGTAGCTTATTTTTATGCAGTTTTGCAGAGTATTTTTCACATTTTCCTATTCACATCACTGTATATAATCAAAGGAAATAGTCATCACTTCTCATCAAGCAGGCAATTTTGGATGCTTCATTACTGTATTCATATATGCAAATGATATTTTCTCACCTCCTCCTTTTCCTCCTCCTTCCCTCTACTCCCCTCTCATCTCCTCCTTCCTCCCCTCTCCCCACCTCTTCTCTTTCCTCCCCTCTCCCCTCCTTCCTCCTTCTCTCCCACTCTCACTCTTTCCCACACTTCCCATTTTTCTTCCTCTTCCTCCCTCCTCATCCCTCCCTTCCTCCTCTTCCTCATTTTCCTCTTTCTCCTCTACCTCTTTCACTTCCACTTCCCCTTCCCCTCCCCAGCCCTTCCTCCTCCCTTCCTCCTACCTTCCTTCTCTTGGAGTGTTGAGAGATATAAATTGTGTCAGGAATCAGAAGTCAGGCGTTAGTTCATGTTTTACTTGTCTGCATTCTAAGCTATGATCATCTTCCTGCATTTTAGGTTTTATTCCTCTCTTATGCTTTGTTTGTGAACTTGATAATATATTTTCATATGTTTGTATCTGTATCTGTGTGGGTATGTGAATATCAGCAAAATATTTAATGAAGTAGTAGTGGCCAGTGGTACCTTCTTCATTTGAACATAATCCGTGCTATTACTTGTATGCTGTCTTCTTTCTTTCTTTCTTATTCTCCTTTCCTGCATTTTGTATGGTTTGTGGAAGGGCAATTTGTTTGTTTTCTTAAGAGAGTTGCTGTTATTAATACTGTTTTTCTCATGATCAGAAACCTTTGTGATTAATTTCTTTAGTTATTATCAAAAACATTATTCTGTTACTGATTGCTACTCTTATTTTTACTATCATTATTGCCATTTTTTATTTACTATGGAAGCTATCATTTTTTATTATTATTATTGTTGTTATTATTATTTATTGTTATTGTTATAATCACCATCATTAGTATTGGTATTATTACATTATTATTATTATTGTTATTATTATCATTATTACTATTATTATTATTGTTATGATTATGATTATCATCATCATCATTGGTGTTAATAATTTAATCAGTTATTAACATTATTGGTATTTGTATTATTATTGTCTATTATTATTAGCATTTATGAGTAGTATATGGATTAATTATTATTGATTATGATTATTATCACTATTTTGGTTTTAGTTGTTATCATTACTATATATGTTGCTACAACTATTACTTTACCGATACTGTTGCCATTGCTACTGCTTTTGCTGTTACTGTTACTAATACCAATGATATGTATTACTTTTTTGACTTTGGTATTACTATTATTATTACTACTACTACTACTACTACTACTACTACTACTACTACTGCTGCTGTTATTATTATTATTACCATCATCATTGTTTTTTTATTGTAGTTGCAGTAAGGGACTGATGGCGGGGAAATTTATGGCCAGTTATATGCAGAGAATATTTTATAGATTGTTTTGTCTAATTTTTATTATTCTTTTCTTATGTTTCTGCCTTTCTTTTGCAGTGCCATGTATAAGTGCATTTGGAAGTGTGTGTGTGAATGTTAAATGATTTGAAACTAGAATGATTTTGCAGCAATGCTTAAGTACAGTCAATATATTCATCAAATGGTCCTTTTGTTTTTTTCTTCATATTGGTACCATTTTATTATAAAAATTTTGCCTTTGTAAGAGAACAGAACAATTTGGAGTATTGACTGTATGTTGCATATTCTAGTCTGTGTCATATGTTTTATGTTTCCTTGGAGAAGTTTCTCGTTAGAAGTACAAATATAGAATGGGATAGTTCATTTCTTCAATGCCACAAAGATGACTTCTGATGTATAATTATATTTATGCAATTTTAGTTAACTATGCTGCAGAATCCTCATAAAAGGAAATTTCACTGACCCTCCAAGTTTTTGTTATTTATTTACGATATATGCCACACAATGACTTAAAATGGGATATTCAATTGTAATACCAAAATAGTCTATGGATAGTCATGGAATGTATTCCTATATACTGTATAAATTTTTATGAAGGCTTGTGTACAAGTGCAGATTTTTACTGAAGTACAGTTTTCATATGTATGTAGTTATGTCTTTAGTCTACATAATGTAATTGCTGTGTTAATGTTGAGTATGAACTTTATTTAAAAAAAACATTGTAATCTGTACATAATGTGCAGTGAAAGTCTGAAAAGGTGAAGTAAGCCTATCAAATGAAAAGCCCCATTGTTGTTATGTGAGTTTCATTAACCTACAAATTTAGAAGAAAAAAAGAAATAAAGGAGATGGAGATTCAGCTCTCACCTCTAATTTTACATGGTCTTTTCTCTTCCACCTTTCATTTTCCTTCTCTTTTCTCCCCTTCCTATGTCCCCTTTCTAAGGTGTATGAGCTGTGCTGAAAGCATAGAAAGACAGCTTTGCATCAGTCATGAACGGCCTCCAGGAGCCATGGGCATGGTATTCTTATGGTTAATGACCTATCCCTTATCCGTGGTTCCTATGGTTAATCGTTTATCCCTTATCCGTATAGGGACCCTGAAGGGTAGCCTGTTAATTTTCCCAATTTATTTGTGTCGCACCATGTCCAATAATGAAGATTTTTAACCTAATTAGGGACATTATGGCTTGTCCTTTCATCATGACACCTCCCTCCCCCCCCAAATCCCTTGCCCGTTGTTGTCGTGGACCTAATACAGGGATCTCCCCTGCCAAGACCCCCAGCCCTCGACTCAACTAATTTTGCATGGTCTTTTCTCCCTCCAGCTTTCTATTTCCCTCCCTTCGCCAACCCCTTCTACTATCTACTTCCTAAGGTGTGAGACCTGTGCTAAGAGGATGAAAGGCTGACCTTGTGCCAGTCCTGAATGGCCTGCGGGAACTATGGGCACGGTACTGCCGATTTAGTCTAGCCCTTACCTTCAATAGCGATGGAGGTGGACCGTGGAGGTACCCCATGACCAGTAATGAAAACGAAATCCCTTTATTAGAGGCAATGAGGCTTGCCCCTTTATCAAATAGCCCCAACCCAGGCTCTCCCTTGACCACGACTCCTAACACTGAAACTACAGAGAATAAATCTCCAGAAGAAATTCTTACCCTCCCAACTTCTTCAAATTCATCAACTCTACCCCCGCAACCTTCATCAAGCACACAATCCTCCCTTATTACTACCTTACAGGCTTATTCTCCATCACATCTGTAGGGTTGGTGGTGGTGGATGGTCGGGGACGTGTGGAAGAGGGACTATTACGGAGTGATGGAGAATAAGCCTGTAAGGGAGGATTGGCTCTTCCACACGTCCCCGACCATCCACCACCACCAACCCTACAGATATCTTAAATACTCTGTTTAGTTTAGCCCAGCTAAATGGGACCGATTTTTCGTGATCCCTTCTACAGATCCTTTCTCAGGCAACACTCTTCTCTTTCAACAATGCCTCCAAAAACAAGTGGGCAGAGTCCCTTTCTATACCAGACGCGATCGCTCCCGTCTTGTAACAGTCAGATCAGAAACTGAATCTATGGCACTATCAAATTAAACTGATAATTCTGCCAACCCCATTCCTGCAGAACCTCATCCAACCCTTAATACGTGTACCGGTCTCTCCCCAGCAAACTGCCCAGTCAATACCAAAGATTGGTCAGACTGTGGAGAAGACATTAGGATGCCTCAAAGACCAAGATGTGAAATCAGTACATTGCTACACCATTCCTCCTAAAGGTTAACGAAAGAATCCGACCAACATTGCCAAAATTACTTTCCGTACACATGACCTTCCCTTACGTATCTACATCAGTGAACAATCCCTCCCTGTACGACCATACCAACCCCCTCCCCGTCAATGTCAAAACTGTTGGCGCTTTGGACAGCCTGCCAAACACTGGCTTTCCAAACCCCAATACTCCTTATGTGCCCAACCTGGTCATAATCGATCAAACTGTTCAGCACAAACACGAACATGTGCTAACTGCGGCGGCCCCTGTAATGTATTTTATAGAGGCTGTCCCACTTACAAGTTTGAATCTGAGGTATCAACTCTCAGATACAAAAACGGTCTCACCTTACGTGAAGCCAGACAGGAAGCACGTCGACAAGGTTTCTCTCATACTCCATACTCTAGTAACATCATTCGCTCAGCCCCTCCCCCTCCACCCCAAGAAGTCCCCATTTCCACTTCTACATTCTACCTCCCTCAGACCAATTCCTTTGCCACTCTAAATCCAGACACCCCAATCTCAACTACAGCCCCAACCACTACTACATTCTACCCCCTCAGACCAATTCTTTTACCACTCCAAACCCAGACACCCTTATCTCAACCACAGCTCCTATCTCAACTACAGCCCCAACATCACCCCCTCTCCCTCCCCGCACTACCCGCAGCAGACAGACTAAACGTTCTAACCCTTCTTCTCCTACAGTAGAATCACCTCTACCTACCTTTACCTTTATTCCTGAAACACCAGTCTCCTCTCCCCCCCCTCATAAGAAAACCTTTATCCCATAAAACTCTCCAACCAACTCCATTGCAGAAACAATTGCCTTCTCACAAAACTCTCCAACCAATTCCACTGCAGAAACAATGGATGACATCCAAAGTTATATGCTTAAGACACAAGATCCCATAACTCATGCTCCTTCCACACTTGAAGTGGTTGCCGATATTCATACCCCTCCTACTAATATTCCCCCTACACCCCTTCCTCCTACTCCCTCTCAACACAACCTAACCCCCTCAATTCCGTCCACCTCCGATATCCATCCTCATAATACCCATCCTCCTGATATCCATCCCCCTCTTACTCACAGCACCCCTACACCCCTTCCTCCTAATCCCTCCCAAGACAACACATCCCCTTCAACTCAAACTATCCATCCTTCCGATATCCACCCTCCTACCATTAATACTCCCCCCACATCTACTCCCTCCATCCCCTCTATCTTTTACACTCCCCACCGGATACACACGAGAATCACTCATGTCACAACAATGCCCTTCCCCAAATTCCCTACCTACTAATACCCCTCCTTCACACCCCCTAGCTCCTTCTCCCCCAGATTCCCCAATACGTACCGTATGCGATATCACTCATAAGCTATAGTCTCCTACATTGGAATATTCGCGGTTTCCGTTCTCATAGACCAGACCTACGTCATATCCTTGCTTCTTGTAATCCATCTATTATCTGCCTCCAAGAGACTTTCCTCACACACCCTCCTATTCCAATTCCCAATTACCATTTTATCTTTTCCCCACACTTATCCATCATGAAACACCTTATGTCATACCTCCCATACAAACTACTGTCCCGTGCACAGCTATTCGCATCTTTCTTCGCCGCTGGATCACAGTAATTTCAGTCTACTTCTCCCCATCCCATCCCATTGACTTTGCTGCCTTTGAAACTCTAATTTCCCAACTCCAACCACCTTTCCTCGTAGTTGGTGATTTCAACTGCCGCCACACTCTGTGGGGTGACTCTACCACCAACTCTCGAGGCCGATCTCTAGAACGCTTCCTCTTCACAAATAACCTAATTATTCTTAATTCAGATCGCCCCACACACTTTGACATGCGCACACAATCCTTTTCATGCCTTGACCTCTCTCTATGCTCTCCTACTCTACATTTAGATTTCCATTGGTCAGTTCTAGACCACTTCCCCTATAGTGACCACTTCCCAGTACTCCTTTCTCCTACTTCATATGTACCACTTCCTAATCCTCCACGCTGGTGCTTTGATAGAGCTGACTGGCATACTTTCACTTCACTCTCTACTATACCTATCCCTCCACCCCCCCTTACCGTCCATTTCAGATATGCTACAATGTTTTACAACCACGATCCTAAGAGCTGCTTATATAGCCATTCCTCGAACTTCACTAAATGTGTTCCAAGGTGGAATTCTGATTGCACAAAAGCGCTTCGCTTAAAACGAGCAGCCAGGAACGGCTATCGCTACAAACGAGGCACCCCTCACCAGCTATCAGCCCTTATTTCCTTTAAAAGGGCATCTGCCCATCTTCGCCGTACAATTAGAAACAGCAAAACAAATAGCTGGCAAAATCATGTTTCCTCAATTACATCTTCTACATCTATTTCAGCTGTTTGGTGACGGATCCATAGATTATCAGGCAAACATCCCACCCATCCTGCATATTCGAGATATTCTCATCTCTGAGCCTGTCGAAGTAGCTAATGAACTGGGCAACTATTTCAGCCAGGTCAGTAGTGGCTCTCACCTTTCCCCACACTTTTCTTCCATTAAAGCTATCAAAGAACGCATCCCTATTACCTTCACCCTATCCTCTGATGAGTCCTATAATGCTCCTTTTTCTTCTTCTGAACTCAACGATGCATTACAGTCGTGCCGCAACACTCATGAAGGCCCTGAGGGTATTCACTATCGTATGCTCCGACACCTCCCATCTTCTTCTCTATCCTTCCTTTCAACTATTTTCAACCACATATGGACGTCAGGAAGTTTTCCTTCTCATTGGCAAGATGCTCTTATTCTACCTTTCTTAAAACCCAATAAATCAGGTACCCTATCCCAAGATTACCGCCCCAGAGCTCTAACTAGCTGCTTGTGCAAACTACTAGAGCGAATGGTTAACTTCCGCTTAATGTGGTATCTTGAATCTCATAATCTTTCCCCTTCCCAGTTTGGTTCCCGACGTGCCCGAAGTACAGCAGACCCACTTGCCCATTTCGAGACATATATTACATCGGCATTTGCACGCTATGAATCCATATTAGCCATATTCTTTGATCTAGAAAAAAACATATGATACCACATGGCGATACCATATCCTGCAATAATTGTCCTTCTTAGGTTTACGTAGAAACATGGGCTTTTTCATCAAATCCTTCCTTTCTAAACGTACCTCCCAGGTCAAAATTGCCTCTTCCACATCATCATCCTTTCCTCAATTCGAAGGCGTCCCACAAGGAAGTGTGCTTAGTACCACTTTATACTTTCTTGTTGTAAATGACCACCAGGAGCCCGGGCATCACTATGTGTTGATGACTTAACCATCTATGCATCTGGCACATCCATACCAGATCTCTGTCAATTCCTTCAGTCTGCAAGAACATCAGTAACTTCTTGGGCCACCAACCATGGCTTTCGCTTCTCTACCTCCAAATCTTTCCCCATCCTTATATCTCGCTCACGTACGGTCCCCAAACCCCCACTTTTCTTATATAACGCTCCACTCCAATACCGTTCTTCTGGCAAATTCCTAGGCGTTATATTTGATTCCAAATTGTCCTGGCGAGACCATATCTTGTACATCAAAGAAAAAGCTAAACGTCGCCTCCGAATCTTACAAACTCTTTCCCACATCTCCTGGGGCTCAAATCGCAAATCGCTCCTCCATCTTCATGTTACCTTGATTCTCTCCACTCTGGATTACAGATGCCATATCTACTCCTCTGCCTCAACCTCTCTTCTTGAACAGTGAAACTATTACCCACACCTCAATGCCTGCTATTGCATTACCCACCCAAGCCGAAACTCAATCTCCAGGAGACATTCCTACTCTCCCAACTCCATTACCTCTACCCCTACAACCTTCATCAAACACCCCAACCTCCCTTATTACTACCTTACAGCCTTATTCTCCATCTCTCCGTAATACTACCCCCCTAAACAACACGTCCCCGTCCTTCTACTACCACCAACCCTACAGATATCTTAAATACTCTATTTAGCCCAGCCAAATGGGACCGATTTTTCGTGATGCCCCCTACAGCTCTTTAGGCAACACTCTTCTCTTTCAACAATGCCTCCAAAAACAAGTAGGCAGAGTCCCTTTCTATACCTGACGCGATCGCTCCCGTCTCGTAACAGTCAGATCTGAAGCTGAAGCTATAGCATTATCAACTCTAACTGATCACTCTATCTCCCCAGCAAACTGCCCAGTCGATACCAAAGATTAGTCAGACTGTAGAGGACTTACTTGAATGCCTCAAAGACCAAGATGTGAAGTCGGTACTTTGCTACACCATTCCTCCTAGAGATCATCGAAAGAAAAAACACCAACATTGCCAAAATTACTTTCCGTACACATGACCTCCCGGTTCGTATCTATATTGGTGGACAATCCCTCCCTGTTCGACCATACCAATCTCCTCCCCGTCAATGTCAAAACTGTTGGCGATTTGGACATCCTACCAAACACTGCCGTTCCATAGACCAATAACCCCTATGTGCCCAACCCGGTCATAACCGATCAAACTGCCTTGCACAAACACGCAAATGTGCTAACTACGGCGGCCCCTAAAATGTATTTTATAGAGGCTGTCCCACTTACAAGTTCGAGTCTGAGGTAGCAACTCTCAGATACAAAGATGGTCTTGCTCTACGTGAAGCCAGACAGGAAGCACGCCGACAAGGTTTCTCTCATACTCCCTACTCTATTAATGTCGCTCGCTCTGTCCCTCCCCCTCCACCTCAAGATGTTCCTACACCCTCCCCTATACCTACTTACTTCCCCACTTCCACTTCTACACTCTACCTCCCCCAGTCAAATTCTTTTGCTACTGTAAACCCAGACACTCCTATCTCAACTACAGCCCCAACCACTACTACATTCTACCCCCCTCAGACCAATTCTTTTACCACTCCAAACCCAGACACCCCAATCTCAACCACAGCTCCTATCTCAACTACAGCCCCAACACCAACCCCTCTCCCTCCCCGCACTACCCGCAGCAGACAGACTAAACGTTCCACCCCTTCTTTCCCTACTGTACACACCTTCACCTACCTTTACCTTCATTCCTCAGACACCAGAGTCCTCCCCCCCCCCCCTCATAAGAAAACCTTTGCTTCAAAAACTCTCCAACCAACTCCACTGAAGAAACTGTGGAAGATATCCAAAGCTATATGCTTGAGACATAAGATTCCACACCTCATGCTCCCTCCATACTCGAAGTGACTCACGATCCCCCCCCCTGTTCATATCCCCCCTACACCCCTCCCTCCTACTCCCTCTCAACACAACCTAACCCCCTCAATTCCGCCTACTACCGATATCCATCCTCCTGATACTACCTATATCAATCCTCCTCCTACTCCCTCCCAACACAACCCAACCCCCTCAACTCCAATTACTGTCAATATCCATCCTCCCGACACCCATCCTCTTCCTATTCATACTCCCACTAAACCACTTCCTCCTACTCCCTCCCAACACAACCCACCCCCCTCAACTCCAACTATACGTGCATTCTCCCTCCCTCCATCCCCTCTATCATTTCCACTCCCTCCTGGATACACACGTGAAACGCTTATGTAATTCCCTTACCTAAGCCGACCATAGACCATTCACACAACTTCTTTAGCCATCTTTAGCCCTACAAGATCACTCTAGATAGTTGACGCATAGCAGCTATCACCCTTCACCCCGCCTCTAATATACTTTCCTATAATGCTATATGGTCCTTCACCCCTCCTTTAATATACTTTCCTATAGTGCTATATGACCTTAGATGTCTAGCACATTTATTTTTGCTTTTTAATCATCAACCATTGCCAGTAATGAAAATTTTGCACCATTATTAGAGGCTTGCCTCTTTATCAAATAACTCAATCTAACTCCACTGGTTTACCAACCTCGGACTCTCATTTGACCACGGCTCCGATCGCTGCTACTACACTCCTCTCATCAACACCCGCTGTCAACATGACCATCATGAATCATCTACTCAGGTACTCCACCTCCAAATGACCTCCCCCTTTCTCAACCCTAATACTGATCCCTTATTACAACTCTTCATCCGTATTGCCCTTCCACTCACATTACTCCACACTACTCCCTCTTCCTCCCGGCCTCGCCCTTCTACATTTTTCTACAACTCTTTTGAATACTCTGTGGCCCAGGCAAGTGGTATAGATTTTTTGTGATTCCCCCTACAGGTCTTTACTGCGACATTATCATAGTCTTCCAACAATGCCTTCAAAGACAAGTAGGCAAAGTCTCCTTCCGTAGCCGTCCTGATTGTTCATCCCATGTCACGGTTACACCCTAGTCTCAAGCCCATGCACTATCTACCCTGGTTGACCTCACTGCTAAACTCATTTCTGCTCAGTCCCATTCCTCCATTAATACTTGTGCTAGAACTGTTAACGTTTCCACAGGTGAGTGCCCTGTCTATAATAAGGAATGGCCAAACTGTGAAGACCTTGCCTGCCGTACTATGATGCAGTATCAATACAGAGATGTACTATTTCTCCTTAAGGCCGCCGCATGTCCCACGCCAATATTGCCAAGATTATCTTATGCAGACATGGCCTTCCCCGTAAGGTCTATTTCTCCCTCCCGATACCTTGCTTTTCCCCATATTAATTAGGCTCACCATGGCCAATAATTAATATTCTTTACCCCTAGTAGGGGATTAAGGCTTACCCCTTCATCGGCTAGCCTATCTGATTCCTATTTTGAAGGTTTTCCGACCCCTGCCCATTTTTTTTTCCACGTCTCCCACCACATACTAAATCCCCCTCCTCGACGTTTACTGACAGCTCTATCCATTCTGAACCACCCACCCGGGTATTATTCAACCTCCAGAATGCACGCCTTCCTCTCTTCCAACATTCTCTTCTTTATATGCTACTGCACAGTCCTTTTCATTGGCTTCCCCCTCTTCCCTTATTACTACTTTTCATCCTTATCCCCCCCCATAAAACTATTCCACTCTACAGCCCTCCAACCCCCCCCCCCCCTCGTGCTTCTTCTGTCTCTATCTCCACAAACCTTTTTGAGTACTCTCTTTGACCCAGTCAAGTGGCATCGATTCTTTTTGATTCCCTCACAGCCCCCTATTCTGAGAATACCTTCCGTAGACATGTCATACCCCATTAAGTTTATATTGGTGGACTGTCCAACCATATCGACCCTTTCCCAGTCAATGTCAGAAATATTGTCCTTTTGGCCACCCAGCCAAACACAGTCGTTCCACAGCCCGCTGCCCTCCGCCCTCCATGTGCTCAACTTGGTCATGACCTTTCAATTTGCCCTGCTCAGTCACGTACATGTGCCAACTGTGGTGACTCCTATAACGTATTTTATAGGAGGTGCCCTACCTATAGCTATTCTCATATTCAAACTAGGCCTCCCTCTATAAAACAGGAAGCTTGAAGCTCAAAACAGTCCTACCTTCTGCACACACACACACCCATCTCCACAAGATGTTTCTGCATCTCCCCCAGTATCTTTTCCCTCTGCCTTGAACCATCCTACCTCTACTCTCCTTATCCCCCAGTAAAATCCCTTTTCCATTCTAAATACAGATACTCCAATCACTACCACCTCCGATACCTTCCCTTCCTCCCCCTCACTTTACGCGCCGAACCAGACAACCTAAACGTTCTACTCCATCTTCGCCTTTCACACCCTCTCCTACACCCTCCCTTTCCTCTGCTACTCGAACATGTATCCCCTCTTCTCACTAGAGATCCTTTGTTTCTCAGACCTCCTCACCCAAATCCCCCCACCCCAACTCTTGAAGACATCCAAGAATTCTTAATGACACAAGAAAATATTAGGCTCCCTCATCCACCCCCAATATCTGTATTCCTAGTCCCTCTACATTCATAGTATTTGCCGATACCCATCCTCTTCTCCCTACCCCTCTTCCCCCTACTCTTTTCCAATAAACCCCATCCTTTTCTCCATGTACACCATTCCTTTTTCGTTCTCCATTATCCTTACCTCTCCCACCTGTATACTCACGTGAATCCTTTCTGTCACAACAGTGTCCTCCTGCAGATTCCTCTCCTCCTGACGCTTCACCTCCTTCCACAGCCCCCATATCTCATCCCCCAGACTTTTCCTGCTACTTCTTTAACAACCTTCTCTACCCGTATTACCCGTTGATTATTTCATAACAACTCTTTTTCCAGTTTTTCCTTAAAGCAATGTTACTATAGCTTCCCCAACAACAGATATACCCTATTCCATCCAATCGGTCTATACCCTTCCCTCTTTCCTTTATTAATGTCTGATTTAAATAATTAACCTTTTCCCTACCGTACTATTCTATAACACTATAACCTTTGACATTTAACAGTTTGTATACTAACTGTTACCTCATTTACTATTTTTACCACAATACATTACCATAGTGCTATATGATCTTAGATGTCTGGTACATTTATTTGACCATTAAACATCGATGCAGAATCTTGCCATGATAGACCATATTGACGACCTCCCCGTCAATGTCAGAAATATTTTCGTTTTGGCCACCATGTAAAGCAATTCGCTCCACAGCTCGCTGTCCTCTACGTGCGCAGCCTGGACACGACCATTTAAACTGCCCTGCACAAATGCATACATTTGCCAATTGCTGTGGCTTCCATAATGTATTTTATAGGAGTTACCCTGCCTACAAATTAAAATCTGAGGCGGCAGTAACCAGATACAAACTTGGCCTTAATCTACGAGAGGCCAGGCAGGAAGCACGCCAACGAGATTTTTCTATCAGTCTCTACTGCAATACTATCCAATGCTCTACTCCTGTCCCATCTATCCAAACTGTCTCTACATCTTCAACAGTACCTCGTCACCCAACTTTTCACCTTCCCATCTCTACCCCAATCTCACAATCCTTTTTTTCCATTCTGAATCCAGATACTCCAATATCCACAATTTCCCATACGCCTTTCCCATCGCACCAGACAAGCTAAACGTTCCACCCTATCTTCACCTACCACATCCATACCTACAACTACACTTTCTACTACTCAAATACCTACCTTCTCTTCACCTCATAAAAATCGTTCATTTCCCAAACAACCCCACCAACTCCCTTCCAGAAACCCTTGAGGACATTGCAAAATTCCTAAGCATAACTCAAGAACCCCTCACCCCCAATCCATTGCTCGTTGCTGTTGTTGGGGGGTGGGAGGTGGGGTTAGGAGACGGAGACCGAGGTCCAATATAGGAGATTGGACCTCAGCCTTCGCCTCAGCTAGTTTTGATTGTTCCTTCCTTCCCTTCATCCCTTTCTGCCTCATTTCTAAGGTATGAGAGCCGTGCTGAAAGGATGAAACACTGGCTTATGTTAGTCATGAGCCATGGGCACGGCATTCTGTTGGTTTATCGCCTAGTCCTATGGGGACCCTGAATGACAGATCATTCCTTTTCCCTTCTTATTGGCTCACTATGGCCAATATGAAGATTATTTGCCCATGTTAGGAGCACTAAGGCTTGCCCCTTCATCAAGTAACCTTTCTAAATTTGATTTCATTGGTTTCCCGACCCCCGCCTCTCCTTTGACCACGGCTCGAACCACTGATGCTAATCCTCCTTCCTGGATGTTTATTGACAACTATCCATTCCGAACCACCCACCCAGGTCAGTACACACTCAACTCCATCTCCTACTGCACAGTCTTCTTCATTGTTGTACCCCCTCTCCCTCATTACTGCTCTTCATCCTTACTGTCTTAGCTCGTGAACAATCTACCCTGACCGACCTCACTGACTTCAAGAAATTTTCTTCCTCACTGGGGCGAAGCCCTTATGTTCCCTTTCTTAAAATCCAATAAATCGGGTACTCTCCCTCAAGATTACCTCCCTATGATTAACAAGCTACCAGAGCGAATGGTGAAATCTCGATTAATGTAGCACCTTGTCTCGCAATCATCTTTCTCCTTCCCAGTTTGGATTCTGCCGTGACCGAAGCATAGCTGACCCCCTTGCTCATTTCGTTCGCATATGCACGCCATGGCTTCATATTAGCCATATTCTCTGACCTAGTAAAGACATATGATAACACATGGCAGCAGCATATTCTCCAACAACTGGCCTCTCTTCGCATACACAGAAACATGGGTGTTATTATATAGGCCTTACTCTCCTAAAGCACTTTTCAGGTCTAAATTGACTCTTCCACCTCATCTTCCATTCCTCAAGTTAAAGGCCTCCCACAAGGCAATGTTCTTAGCATTACCTTATTCGTTTTAGCTGTAAAAGGTATTGTATCAGGGACCCAGTCATCACTAAATGTTGATGACTTAACCATCTATGCCTCAAGCTCGTCCATACCTACTACCCTTATGTCAGACAATATCAGTATCTTCCTGGGCCACCAACCATGGTTTTCATTTTTCCACTACCAAATTTTTCCCTATCCTCTTCTCTCGCAGACGTGTAAAACCCCAACCTCCACTCTTTTCATATGGCACTCTGCTGCAATACTGTTCTCCTGGAAGGTTCCTTGGAGTTATTTTGGATTCCAAACAGTCCTGGCGAGACCACATCTTTCCAGGCAAAGAAAACCTTATCGCCGCTTCCAAATCTTATAAACACTGTCTCATATATCTTGGGGCTCAGACCGCAAAACTCTCCTCCATCTTCATACTACATTGGTCTCCTCCAATCGATTATGGTTGCCATATCTATTCATCTGCCTCTAGCCCCATCCTTGCTCATTGTGATACAGTCCACCACTGCGGTCTTCACTTTGCCCTAGGTGCCTTTCACTCCTCTCCAGTTGAGAGCTTGTACACTGAGACAGACATACTTTCTCTCTTTTGACGTCGTGTCCCTCTCTCTCTTCGATGCTATGACCGCTGCCACCAACTCTCCCTCACTAAACTAAATATCCTTTGATCTCTGCTTCTTGCCTTTGCTTCATCTCCACAATTATTAATTCCTGTCACCATTCCTATGGATACTCTCCATTCCCATTTCCCCTCTCCAACCTCTTCCCTTTTCTGCCCATGCCGTTCCTCCATGGCTTATACCTTACCCACACGTTAGCTCCACTGTTTTCCCTGATGCACCAAAGTCAGATATATCCCCTTCTGTCCTATACCATTTCCTTGAAGATCTCTCTACTCATTCCTCTAGCATACATGTTTACACATGGTTTCAAATCCACCTCCGGTGCTGGTTTCGCAGTTGTCTTTCGAACCCGCTCAGTCAAATACCCCCTCCCTCCTGAGTCCAGTGTCCTTACTACAGAACTACGTGCAGTCCTTTTTGCCTTAAAACACATATACTCTTCCCCATCCTCCTCTTTCACCATTTTTACTGACTCCCGTCACTTACTATCTCTCATAAAGTCTATGCACTCAAGCAACCCCTTTGTCTGAAAGACTGAGGACTGGTTGTTCTACTTATCTACACGATACAAATCGGAATCCCAGACGATGAATAGGCAGATACTCTAGCACACTTAACCTCTATGTTCAAACCAAACAACCCCAGTCTTTCACATATTCCAGCCATGGATTACTACTCTTACTTTAAGACTTTCCTTTATGCTCGATGGCAAACCTTTTGGTCCAGTCTTGTCACCAATAAATTGCATACAGTAAAAACATCAATCTCCTTTTGGTCAACTTTTTTATCTGGGGGGTCTGCTTGATACAATTGCTCAAAATACTCAGCCCAACGTTCACGTACCCCAACATTATCTGAGATGATCCGTCCATCCACTGAGCGGACTGCAGACATCCGTGGGGAGGGATTGGAGTTCAGTTTTCTATGGGCTTGGTAGGCAGGACGAAGGTCATTTATTAAGAAATGTCCTCTACCTCCTTGGCAAGATTCCTGATGAACTGTTCCTTATCCCTTCTCAGCGGAGTCCTAGGCCTGCGCACCAAGGAACGGAATGCCGTTCAGACAAGCCATGCAACATGCATCTGTGGCCTCCAATGTCTCCAGCGAGATGAAATTCTGCCTAGTCCTCGGGCGTTCACCAATGGACTCCTGGGCTGCATCGAATGTTTCACTATTAAAAGAATCCCATAGGGCTCCAGGGTCTGTCAAGTTTTCAAGCACTGTTAACCGATCAGAGATTGCTGCAGCGAACCTATGCGCACACTCCTCGTCCCCCAGCCGGTTCAGGTGAAACACCCTAGAGTGATTACTAGAGTGAACCCGCAGGGTCGCTACAACCAATTCATGATCAGTGCCACAGAACTCGACACTCCTGTGAACCCTGCAATTCTGAAGGATCCTTCAGCGAGTGCTAACAAGGATGTGGTCAATCTCCTTGGCCACAATGCCTGTATCACTGTGCCAAGTCCAGCGATGCGGGTTGGAGCGCTGATACCAGGAGCCAGAAATCCTCCTTCTCTGGGACCTAGCAAAGTCCTGGAGAAGGAGGCAGTTCTTGCTTCTTAGATCAGCTCC
>NC_091569.1:17672464-17678811 GCF_042767895.1 Penaeus vannamei | reverse complement strand
TTAGATGTCTAGCACATTTATTTTTGCTTTTTAATCATCAACCATTGCCAGTAATGAAAATTTTGCACCATTATTAGAGGCTTGCCTCTTTATCAAATAACTCAATCTAACTCCACTGGTTTACCAACCTCGGACTCTCATTTGACCACGGCTCCGATCGCTGCTACTACACTCCTCTCATCAACACCTGCTGTCAACATGACCATCATGAATCATCTACTCAGGTACTCCACCTCCAAATGACCTCCCCCTTTCTCAACCCTAATACTGATCCCTTATTACAACTCTTCATCCGTATTGCCCTTCCACTCACATTACTCCACACTACTCCCTCTTCCTCCCGGCCTCGCCCTTCTACATTTTTCTACAACTCTTTTGAATACTCTGTGGCCCAGGCAAGTGGTATAGATTTTTTGTGATTCCCCCTACAGCTCTTTACTGCGACATTACCATAGTCTTCCAACAATGCCTTCAAAGACAAGTAGGCAAAGTCTCCTTCCGTAGCCGTCCTGATTGTTCATCCCATGTCACGGTTACACCCTAGTCTCAAGCCCATGCACTATCTACCCTGGTTGACCTCACTGCTAAACTCATTTCTGCTCAGTCCCATTCCTCCATTAATACTTGTGCTAGAACTGTTAACGTTTCCACAGGTGAGTGCCCTGTCTATAATAAGGAATGCCAAACTGTGAAGACCTTGCCTGCCGTACTATGATGCAGTATCAATACAGAGATGTACTATTTCTCCTTAAGGCCGCCGCATGTCCCACGCCAATATTGCCAAGATTATCGTATGCAGACATGGCCTTCCCCGTAAGGTCTATTTCTCCCTCCCGATACCTTGCTTTTCCCCATATTAACTAGGCTCACCATGGCCAATAATTAATATTCTTTACCCCTAGTAGGGGATTAAGGCTTACCCCTTCATCGGCTAGCCTATCTGATTCCTATTTTGATGGTTTTCCGACCCCTGCCCATTTTTTTTTTACCACGGCTCCCACCACATACTAAATCCCCCTCCTCGACGTTTACTGACAGCTCTATCCATTCTGAACCACCCACCCGGGTATTATTCAACCTCCAGAATGCACGCCTTCCTCTCTTCCAACATTCTCTTCTTTATATGCTACTGCACAGTCCTTTTCATTGGCTTCCCCCTCTTCCCTTATTACTACTTTTCATCCTTATCCCCCCCCCATAAAACTATTCCATTCTACAGCACTCCACCCCACCCCCCCCTCGTGCTTCTTCTGTCTCTATCTCCACAAACCTTTTTGAGTACTCTCTTTGACCCAGTCAAGTGGCATCGATTCTTTTTGATTCCCTCACAGCCCCCTATTCTGAGAATACCTTCCGTAGACATGTCATACCCCATTAAGTTTATATTGGTGGACTGTCCAACCATATCGACCCTTTCCCAGTCATGTCAGAAATATTGTCCTTTTGGCCACCCAGCCAAACACAGTCGTTCCACAGCCAACTTGGCCATGACCTTTCAATTTGCCCTGCTCAGTCACGTACATGTGCCAACTGTGGTGACTCCTATAACGTATTTTATAGGAGGTGCCCTACCTATAGCTATTCTCATATTCAAACTAGGCCTCCCTCTATAAAACAGGAAGCTTGAAGCTCAAAACAGTCCTACCTTCTGCACACACACACACCCATCTCCACAAGATGTTTCTGCATCTCCCCCAGTATCTTTTCCCTCTGCCTTGAACCATCCTACCTCTACTCTCCTTATCCCCCAGTAAAATCCCTTTTCCATTCTAAATACAGATACTCCAATCACTACCACCTCCGATACCTTCCCTTCCTCCCCCTCACTTTACGCGCCGAACCAGACAACCTAAACGTTCTACTCCATCTTCGCCTTTCACACCCTCTCCTACACCCTCCCTTTCCTCTGCTACTCGAACATGTATCCCCTCTTCTCACTAGAGATCCTTTGTTTCTCAGACCTCCTCACCCAAATCCCCCCACCCCAACTCTTGAAGACTTCCAAGAATTCTTAATGACACAAGAAAATATTAGGCTCCCTCATCCACCCCCAATCTCTGTATTCCTAGTCCCTCTACATTCATAGTATTTGCCGATACCCATCCTCTTCTCCCTACCCCTCTTCCCCCTACTCTTTTCCAATAAACCCCATCCCTTTCTCCATGTACACCATTCCTTTTTCGTTCTCCATTATGCTTACCTCCCCCACCTGTATACTCACGTGAATCCTTTCTGTCACAACAGTGTCCTCCTGCGGATTCCTCTCCTCCTGACGCTTCACCTCCTTCCACAGCCCCCATATCTCATCCCCCAGACTTTTCCTGCTACTTCTTTAACATCCATCTCTACCCGTATTACCCGTTGATTATTTCATAACAACTCTTTTTCCAGTTTTTCCTTAAAGCAATGTTACTATAGCTTCCCCAACAGCAGATATACCCTATTCCATCCAATCGGTCTATACCCTTCCCTCTTTCCTTTATTAATGTCTGATTTAAATAATTAACCTTTTCCCTACCGTACTATTCTATAAAACTATAACCTTTGACATTTAACAGTTTGTATACTAACTGTTAACTCATTTACTATTTTTACCACAATACTTTACCATAGTGCTATATGATCTTAGATGTCTGGTACATTTATTTGACCATTAAACATCGATGCAGAATCTTGCCATGATAGACCATATCGACGACCTCCCCGTCAATGTCAGAAATATTTTCGTTTTGGCCACCATGTAAAGCAATTCGCTCCACAGCTCGCTGTCCTCTACGTGCGCAGCCTGGACACGACCATTTAAACTGCCCTGCACAAATGCATACATTTGCCAATTGCGGTGGCTTCCATAATGTATTTTATAGGAGTTACCCTGCCTACAAATTAAAATCTGAGGCGGCAGTAACCAGATACAAACTTGGCCTTAATCTACGAGAGGCCAGGCAGGAAGCACGCCAACAAGATTTTTCTATCAGTCTCTACTGCAATACTATCCAATGTTCTACTCCTGTCCCATCTATCCAAACTGTCTCTACATCTTCAACAGTACCTCGTCACCCAACTTTTCACCTTCCCATCTCTACCCCAATCTCACAATCCTTTTTTTCCATTCTGAATCCAGATACTCCAATATCCACAACTTCCCATACGCCTTTCCCATCGCACCAGACAAGCTAAACGTTCCACCCTATCTTCACCTACCACATCCATACCTACAACTACACTTTCTACTACTCAAATACCTACCTTCTCTTCACCTCATAAAAATCGTTCATTTCCCAAACAACCCCACCAACTCCCTTCCAGAAACCCTTGAGGACATTGCAAAATTCCTAAGCATGACTCAAGAACCCCTCACCCCCAATCCATTGTTCGTTGCTGTTGTTGGGGGGTGGGAGGTGGGGTTAGGAGACGGAGACCGAGGTCCAATATAGGAGATTGGACCTCAGCCCTCGCCTCAGCTAGTTTTGATTGTTCCTTCCTTCCCTTCATCCCTTTCTGTCCCATTTCTAAGGTATGAGAGCCGTGCTGAAAGGATGAAACACTGGCTTATGTTAGTCATGAGCCATGGGCACGGCATTCTGTTGGTTTATCGCCTAGTCGTATGGGGACCCTGAATGACAGATCATTTCTTTTCCCTTCTTATTGGCTCACTATGGCCAATATGAAGATAATTTGCCCATGTTAGGAGCACTAAGGCTTGCCCCTTCATCAAGTAACCTTTCTAAATTTGATTTCATTGGTTTCCCGACCCCCGCCCCTCCTTTGACCACGGCTCGAACCACTGATGCTAATCCTCCTTCCTGGATGTTTATTGACAACTATCCATTCCGAACCACCCACCCAGGTCAGTACACACTCAACTCCATCTCCTACTGCACAGTCTTCTTCATTGTTGTACCCCCTCTCCCTCATTACTGCTCTTCATCCTTACTGTCTTAGCTCGTGAACAATCTACCCTGACTGACCTCACTGACTTCAAGAAATTTTCTTCCTCACTGGGGCGAAGCCCTTATGTTCCCTTTCTTAAAATCCAATAAATCGGGTACTCTCCCTCAAGATTACCTCCCTATGATTAACAAGCTACCAGAGCGAATGGTGAAATCTCGTTTAATGTAGCACCTTGTCTCGCAATCATCTTTCTCCTTCCCAGTTTGGATTCTGCCGTGACCGAAGCATAGCTGACCCCCTTGCTCATTTCGTTCGCATATGCACGCCATGGCTTCATATTAGCCGTATTCTCTGACCTAGTAAAGACATATGATAGCACATGGCAGCAGCATATTCTCCAACAACTGGCCTCTCTTGGCATACACAGAAACATGGGTGTTATTATATAGGCCTTACTCTCCTAATGCACTTTTCAGGTCTAAATTAACTCTTCCACCTCATCTTCCATTCCTCAGGTTAAAGGCCTCCCACAAGGCAATGTTCTTAGCATTACCTTATTCGTTTTAGCTATAAAAGGTATTGTATCAGGGACCCAGTCATCACTAAATGTTGATGACTTAACCATCTATGCCTCAAGCTCGTCCATACCTACTACCCTTATGTCAGACAATATCAGTATCTTCCTGGGCCACCAACCATGGTTTTCATTTTTCCACTACCAAATTTTTCCCTATCCTCTTCTCTCGCAGACGTGTAAAACCCCAACCTCCACTCTTTTCATATGGCACTCTGCTGCAATACTGTTCTCCTGGAAGGTTCCTTGGAGTTATTTTGGATTCCAAACAGTCCTGGCGAGACCACATCTTTCCAGGCAAAGAAAACCTTATCGCCGCTTCCAAATCTTATAAACACTGTCTCACATATCTTGGGGCTCAGACCGCAAAACTCTCCTCCATCTTCATACTACATTGGTCTCCTCCAATCGATTATGGTTGCCATATCTATTCATCTGCCTCTAGCCCCATCCTTGCTCATTGTGATACAGTCCACCACTGCGGTCTTCACTTTGCCCTAGGTGCCTTTCACTCCTCTCCAGTTGAGAGCTTGTACACTAAGACAGACATACTTTCTCTCTTTTGACGTCGTGTCCCTCTCTCTCTTCGATGCTATGACCGCTGCCACCAACTCTCCCTCACTAAACTAAATATCCTTTGATCTCTGCTTCTTGCCTTTGCTTCATCTCCACAATTATTAATTCCTGTCACCATTCCTATGGATACTCTCCATTCCCATTTCCCCTCTCCAACCTCTTCCCTTTTCTGCCCATGCCGTTCCTCCATGGCTTATACCTTACCCACACGTTAGCTCCACTGTTTTCCCTGATGCACCAAAGTCAGATATATCCCCTTCTGTCCTATACCATTTCCTTGAAGATCTCTCTACTCATTCCTCTAGCATACATGTTTACACATGGTTTCAAATCCACCTCCGGTGCTGGTTTCGCAGTTGTCTTTCGAACCCGCTCAGTCAAATACCCCCTCCCTCCTGAGTCCAGTGTCCTTACTACAGAACTACGTGCAGTCCTTTTTGCCTTAAAACACATATACTCTTCCCCATCCTCCTCTTTCACCATTTTTACTGACTCCCGTCACTTACTATCTCTCATAAAGTCTATGTACTCAAGCAACCCCTTTGTCTGAAAGACTGAGGACTGGTTGTTCTACTTATCTACACGATACAAATCGGAATCCCAGACGATGAATAGGCAGATACTCTAGCACACTTAACCTCTATATTCAAACCAAACAACCCCAGTCTTTCACATATTCCAGCCATGGATTACTACTCTTACTTTAAGACTTTCCTTTATGCTCGATGGCAAACCTTTTGGTCCAGTCTTGTCACCAATAAATTGCATACAGTAAAAACATCAATCTCCTTTTGGTCAACTTTTTTATCTGGGGGGACTGCTTGATACAATTGCTCAAAATACTCAGCCCAACGTTCACGTACCCCAACATTATCTGAGATGATCCGTCCATCCAATGAGCGGATTGCAGACATCCGTGGGGAGGGATTGGAGTTCAGTTTTCTATGGGCTTGGTAGGCAGGACGAAGGTCATTTATCAAGAAATGTCCTCTACCTCCTTGGCAAGATTCCTGATGAACTGTTCCTTATCCCTTCTCAGCGGAGTCCTAGGCCTGCGCACCAAGGAACGGAATGCCGTTCAGACAAGCCATGCAACATGCATCTGTGGCCTCCAATGTCTCCAGCGAGATGAAATTCTGCCTAGTCCTCGGGCGTTCACCAATGGACTCCTGGGCTGCATCGAATGTTTCACTATTAAAAGAATCCCATAGGGCTCCAGGGTCTGTCAAGTTTTCAAGCACTGTTAACCGATCAGAGATTGCTGCAGCGAACCTATGCGCACACTCCTCGTCCCCCAGCCGGTTCA
>NC_091569.1:17659964-17662464 GCF_042767895.1 Penaeus vannamei | reverse complement strand
CTGCTTAGGGTCTGAGGCAGTGGTGGGAACTCAAATCTCGTCATTATGATACAGTACTGTTCTTCAAGATGGGTAAATTTTATGAGCTGTTTCATATGGATGCTATGATTGGAGTCCAAGTACTTGGCTTACTTATGATGAAGGTAAGGAAGATGTGTGTAAAAATATAAAACAGGGATAGGAAGAATAAAGAAGTTTGTTTTAGTTTGATTGTAAAAGAGATTGTGGTATGGGATGACATTTGTATGAATATCTATTTCTATATATTCAGTATTTATTTTTAGGGTTTTTTATCAATTTAAATGCTTTCTCTTCAAGGGCGAAAAGGCACATTCAGGTTTCCCAGAAATTGCTTATGGACGATATTCAGCCACTTTGATTGAGAAAGGTTACAAGGTTGCACGTATTGAACAAACAGAAACCCCAGATATGATGGAGAAAAGATGCAAAAACAGTAAGCAGATTTTTTTCTTTTTAGTATAGTATATGTAATTTGAAATTTTTTAAAATAATAAATAGATAAGTAGATAACATATATCCTGTTGCTAGACTTTTTCTTTCTTTATTTATTATTATTATTTTTTTTTTATATAATTGCATGATAAAATTTATTTAGGTATACTACATTTTTTTATTATTATTATTTTTAGTTATACTTGTACTGCAAGTTATTTGGTGATTTTACAATATACCACCCCTAACCTTGTACAACATTTCTCAGTGGGCCGTCCAACAAAGTTTGACCGTGTTGTTAAACGTGAAGTGTGCCAGATTAGTACAAGAGGAACTCGAGTTTACAGTGTCTTGGATGGAGAAGCCTCAGAATCCTCAACAAATTATCTTCTGGCTATTTCAGAGAAGGTTATTTTTATATATATATATTTTTTTTTGCATTATAAATTTGAAAACTTTAAGTATCAATAAGTTAGTTTGAGTTTGTGAATGAAAGGGTATAACTTTTTTTTCAAATTTATTAATGTTTATTTGTATTTAGCAGGGAGATTTCATTAGGCTTTAATATTTCCTTTTTTTATGTACAGATAAAAACTGGGGCTGGTGAGGGTCGTGAGTTTGGTGTAGCCTTCATTGACACCAGCATTGGAACCTTCCATATTGGCCAGTTTTCAGATGACCGCCATGATTCACGGTTAAGCACCCTCATGGCTCACTATCCACCAGCCCAGGTAAGTGAGAAAGGATTGCTTGTTTTATTTCTGTAGAAATATATGTCCCCTTTTCCTAACACTTTTATTCCTCTTCTTTTTCTCTACTCAGATATGATTGCTCATAAATGAAGGAATGATAATCACAAATATATACTTCATCTTGAGTACAGTACAGATATAATTCTTGAAATTCTAGAGCATAGTATCTTGCTGTGATCATTCTCATTTATATTTGTCACTGTTCACTGGCCTTTGCTTGTTTAATGTATATATGTATTCCCATTTTCATATACCTTATTCCCGTGTTTAATAAGTTTGATTTTCTAGATTCTCTATGAACGAGGACGACTTTCACAGAAGACCCAAAAACTTGTTACAATGTCGGTGCCTACCAATCTGCGAGAGGCCCTGGTGCCTGAGAAAGAATTTTGGACAGCTAGCAAAACATTAAGTTTCTTAGCTGATGGCACATATTTCAAGGATGAGGAGGGAGGATCTTTGCAGTGGCCTAAAGAGATTCAGGAAATGTTAGATAAGAGTAAGTTTTCTTTTACTGCTCTTCTTTCAGACCATTAACTAACATGTTTTGTATATATAACTTGCATTACACTTTTATAAATGTATCAATTGTTATACATGGAACTAAATGCTGAATGCATCTGTATCTCTGATTTGAAATGCTCTTGTTGTATCATCTGTTAGTGTTGTATATCTTTCATTTGTTAATACTCACTTTCTTTTGAAAAGGTGATACCTTAGGAAAAAGTCCATCTCCAGAATGGGAACTTGGGTTATCTGCCTTAGGTGCTCTTGTTTGGTACCTGATGGACTGTCGCTTAGAGGAGCAGTTGCTCACTAGGAAAAGGTTTGAAATATACAGTCCCCTAGATGAAGCAGTATCAACCAGACAAGGAAAGAAGGAGTCGGTTCCTGCGTTTATTAGTGGGAGGCACCACATGGTAAGTTGATGTTTCTTACTGATTCATAGAAAACATTGTTTAACATTTAATATTTCAGAGCTACTATATTTAGCTGTCTTTAGTTCATAGTAGAGTAAAATAACTTTATCACCAGTTCCTTATTATGTTTATTTTAATGATTTATAAAGGTCCTGGATGGCACAACCTTGCGGAACTTGGAAGTGTTTGAGAACAACAATGGTGGCTTTGAAGGTACCCTCATTGACAGACTTGACAGATGCTCCACACCATTTGGCAAAAGGTATGATCTGAATACATTCCATTCCTATTGTGACAGTCCTTCATTTTAACTCAAAGCTGCTGGGTAGTCAGACTGTCTACTTTTATTTTCTTTTGTGAATTTTGTTTGCACAT
>NC_091569.1:17621394-17638615 GCF_042767895.1 Penaeus vannamei | reverse complement strand
ATTTACAGAAGTATTTAGAGGAGAGAGCTCCGGGAAATTTGAACTTAAGGATTACATAAAAAAAATTATTGACATTGCTGCCTGAAACGTACAAATTATGAATTAATAAGGTTTTGTATCTAGAGATCTTGGTGTGTTCATTGGTATTAGTATGTATGCCTTTCAAAGAAGAAGGAAAAATAAGTAATTATGTATACATGATCTTCTTTGTACATTCCCAGTGATGACAAAATTCAGGGATCAGTTTTTTATGTATAATTTAGTTTTGTTAGATGTAACTCATAACTGATTACTAACAGATCAGTAGGATAATAGTTTATCATTGAAGTTACAGTTCATGATAAATTTTAGTAATTAGTATTTAAGTTTCCTCCTAAATGTAGTAGCTATTTACATTAATGAACTTGTACACTTTACAATCATATATGTATATCCAGTACGCTTTACAATCATATATGTACATCCAATATTCATACCACCTCTGATACACTGGGAAGTTGAAACTGACTGTATGTTATATATCAGTATTATTGTGCCATTTATTACTATTATATAAGAAAAATTGTTTATCTGTAATCCTTTCCTCAAGTTTCGAATAAAGATGTGTAACTGCAACACTTGATAGGAACATTCTATTTCACATTATATAAAGTATCATTGTCCATAGTTTGTGTATTCTAGGCTAGCCATATATATGTATAAAGAAATATCAGTAAAAAATGAAAGTGATTAGTGAAAAAAATAGTAATAAAAAAATACAATGCCCTTATAACATGCAGAGACAGTTTCACTGAACAAGATTCATTTGTACCACAAACCCTCCCAATACCTTGCTCATTGTGGGGGGGAAGGCTTAGGAGATGAAGACTGGAGCCCAATTCAGGGGTCACCCCTACCTTGGATTTCAGCCCTTGCCTCAGCTAATTTTGCTTGGTCTTTTCTTCCCTCCCCCCACCCAATCCCTTGTCCATTGTTGTAGTGGGGGGGCTTAGGAGATGAGTACTGGGACCCAATGCTGAGTATCTCACCTACCTTGGGCCTCAGCCCTTGACAACTAATTTCAAATGGTCTTTTCTCCCTCCTGCTCCCTCCAATCGTAGTTGTCGTGAAGGGCTTAGGAGACGGACACTAAGACCCAATGCAGGGATCTCCCCTGTCTAGGGCCTCAGCCCTCAACCCAACTAATTTTGCATAGCCTTTTCTCCCTCCAGCTTTGTTTCCATCCCTTCTGCAAGCCCTTCCACTATCTACTTCCTAAGGTGTAAGAGCCGTGCTGAAAGGAAGAAAGGCTGACCTTATCCCAGTCCTGAACGGCCTTAGGGAACCATGGGCACGGTACTCCCCTGACTTAGTTGTTTAGCCCTTACCCCCGTACAGGGCATTGGGGGGTGGACTGTTTACTTCCCTTACATAATCAAGTAATACCCTTATTAGGGGCAATGAGGCTTGCCCCTTCATCAAATAGCCCCACCAGCTCCCCGACCCCAGGCTCTCCTTTGACCATGACTTTGAACACTGAAACTACTACCCACTCCTATATGCCTACTAGTGCATTACCCACCCAAGCCGAGACTCAATCTCCAGAAGACATTCCTATTCTCCCAACTCCATCACCTCTACCCCTACAACCTTCTTCATCAAACACCCCAACCTCCCTTATTACTACCTTACAGCCTTATTCTCCTTCTCTCCGTAATACTACCCCACTCAACAACACCCGTTTCCACACGGCCCCATCCTTCTACCACCACCAACCCTACAAATATCTTAACTACTCTATTTAGCCTAGCTAAATGGGACCGATTTTTCGTGATCTCCCCTACAGCTCCTTGCTCAGGCAGCACTCTTCTCTTTCAACAATGTCTCCAAAAACATGTAGGCAGAATCCCTTTCCGTACCCGACGCGATCGCTCCTGTCTCTTAACAGTCAGATCTGAAGCTGAAACTATAGCATTATCAAGGGGGCTTAGGAGACGGAGACTGAGACCCAATGCCTAGGGCCTCAGCCCTCGCCTCAACTAATTTTGCATGGTCTTTTCTCCCTCCAGCTTTTTGTTTCCGTCCCTTCTCCAACCCCTTCTACTATCTACTTCCTAAGGTATTTGAGCCGTGCTGACAGGATGAAAGGCTGACCTTGTGCCAGTCCTGAACGGCCTGCGGGAACTATGGGCACGGTACTCCCGACTAATCTAGCCCTTACCTTTCACTAGCGATGGAGGTGGACCAGTTAATGCCTTTATAAATCCAGGCTCCCCATGACCAGTAATGAAAATGTAACCCCTGTATTAGAGGCAATGAGGCTAGCCCCTTATCAAATAGCCCAAACCCAGGCTCTCCTTTGACCACGGCTCCGAACACTGAATCTACTACCCACTCCTCAATGCCTACTATTGCATTACCCACCCAAGCAGAGAATAAATCTCCAGAAGACATTCCTACCCACCCAACTTCATCAACTCTACCCCCGCAACCTTCATCAAGCAACCAATCCTCCCTTATTACTACCTTGCATCCTTATTCTCCATCATTCCGTAATACTCCCTCTTCCACATGTCCCCGACCATCCACCAACAGCCACCCTACAGATATCTTAAATACTCTGTTTAGCCCAGCGAAATTGGACCGATTTTTCGTGATCCCTTCTACAGATCCTTTCTCAGGCAACACTCTTCTCTTTCAACAATGCCTCCAAAAACAAGTGGGCAGAGTCCCTTTCTATACCAGACGCGATCGCTCCCGTCTTGTAACAGTCAGATCAGAAACTGAATCTATAGCACTATCAAATTTAACTGATCATTCTGGCAACCCCATTCCTGCAGAACCTCATCCAACCCTTAATACCTGTACCGGAACTGTCTCTCTCTCCCCAGCAAACTGCCCAGTCGATACCAAAGATTGGTCAGACTGTGGAGAAGACTTATTAGGATGCCTCAAAGACCAAGATGTGAAATCAGTACATTGCTACACCATTCCTCCTAAAGGTCAACGAAAGAATCCGACCAACATTGCCAAAATTACCTTCCGTACACATGATCTTCCCTTACGTATCTACATCGGTGGACAAACCCTCCCTGTTTGACCATACCAACCCCGTCCCCGTCAATGTCAAAACTGTTGGCACTTTGGACATCCTGCCAAACATTGCCGTTCCACAGACCGATGCCCCATATGTGCCCAACCTGGTCATAATCGATCAAACTGCTCAGTACAAACACAAACATTATATGCTTAAGACACAAGATCCCATAATTCATGCTCCTTCCACAGAACCTCATCCAACCCTTAATACCTGTACCGGAACTGTCTCTCCCCAGCAAACTGCCCAGTCGATACCAAAGATTGGTCAGACTGTGGAGAAGACTTATTAGGATGCCTCAAAGACCAAGATGTGAAATGAGTACATTGCTACACCATTCCTCCCAAAGGTCAACAAAAGAATCCGACCAACATTGCCAAAATTACCTTCCGTACACATGACCTTCCCTTACGTATCTACATCCAATATCAACTACAGCCCCAACCACTTCTACATTCTACCTCCCACAGACCAATTCTTTTGCCACTCTAAACCCAGACACTCCAATCTCAACTACAGCCCCAACACCATCCCCTCTCCCTCCCCGCACTACCCGCAGTAGACAGACTAAACGTTCTAACCCTTCTTCCCCTACAGCACAATCACCTCCACCTACCTTTACCTTTATTCCTGAGACACCAATCTCCTCTACCCCCCCCCTCATAAGAAAACCTCTATCCCACAAAACTCTCCAACCAACTCCATTGCAGAAACAATTACCTTCTCACAAAACTCTCCAACCAATTCCACTGCAGAAACAATGGAGGGCATCCAAAGTTATATGCTTAAGACACAAGATCCCATAACTCATGCTCCTTCCACATACCTTGAATCTCATAATCTCCTTTCCCCTTCCCAGTTTGGTTTCCGAAGTGCCCGAAGTACAGCAGACCCACTTGCCCATTTCGAGACATACATTACATCGGCATTTGTACGCCATGAATCCGTATTAGCCATATTCTTTGATCTAGAAAAAGCATATGACACCACATGGCGATACCATATCGTCCAACAATTGTCCTCCCTAGGTTTACGTGGAAACATGGGCGTTTTCATTAAATCCTTCCTTTCTAAACGTACTTTCCAGGTCAAATTGCCTCTTCCACGTCATCATCCTTTCCTCAATTCGAAAGCGTCCCACAAGGAAGTGTGCTTAGTACCACTTTATTCCTTCTTGCTGTAAATGACATAGTCTCAGTCCTACCACCAGGAGCCCGAGCATCACTATATGTTGATGACTTAACCATCTATGCATCTAGCACATCCATACCAGATCTCTGTCAATTCCTTCAGTCTGCAATAACAACAGTAATTTCTTGGGCCACCAACCATGGCTTTCGCTTCTCTACCTCTAAATCTTTCCCCATCCTTTTCTCTTGCTCACGTACGGTCCCCAAACCCCCACTCTTCTTATATAATGCTCCACTCCAATACCGTTCTTCTGGCAAATTCCTAGGCGTTATATTTGATTCCAAATTGTCCTGGCGAGACCATATCTTGTACATCAAAGAAAAAGTTCAACGTCGCCTCCGAATCTTACAAACTCTCTCACATATATCCTGGGGCTCAGATCGCAAAACTCTCCTCCATCTTCATGTTACCTTGATTCTCTCCACTCTGGATTATGGATGCCATATCTACTCCTCTGCCTCAACCTCTCTTCTTGCTCACCTTGATATAATCCACCACAGCAGTCTCCGCTTAGCCCTAGGCGCATTCCGCTCCTCTCCAGTTGAGAGCCTATATACTGAATCAGGCATGCCGTCCCTCTCTCGACGTCGAGCCCTTCTCTCTCTCCGATGCATTGTCGATTTCACCAATTTTCCCTTGCCAAACTAACTATTCCACAATCCTTACTTCATACCTTTACCTCTTCTCCACGTTTACCAACTCCTCTCCCTGTACGCATGGATACCCTCCTCTCCCATTCCCCCTTCCCTCATCTCCGACCTCTCCCACTGTCTGTCCATTCCATTCCTCCATGGCTTATACCTAACCCCTGTATTTGCTCCTCAGTTTTCCCTGACCCACCAAAATCAGATATTCCCCCCTCAATCCTTCTCACTCATTTCCTTGACCATGCCTCCATTCATTCCTCCAGCATTCATGTTTACACTGACGGTTCCAAATCCATCTCAGGAGCTGGATTCGCTGTAACATTCCCAAATTGCACTTTCAAATACACCCTCCTGAATCTAGTGTCCTTACTACAGAACTATATGCACTCCTTTTTGCCTTAAGACGCATATACTCATCCACCTCTTCCTCTTTTACTATTTTTACTGACTCCCGTAACTCTTTAACCCCCATAAAGTCTATGCACTCGACCAATCCCCTTGTCTATAAGAGCCAGAACTGGTTGTTCTATCTATCCACACGTCACAAATCTGTCAGATTTTGTTGGGTACCCAGCCATGTTGGAATCCCTGGCAATGAACAGGCAGATACCCTTTCACGATATGCCGCAATGTCCACATCACCTCAAGAACGCTTCTCACATATTCCAGCTACGGATTACTACCCCCACTTTAAGACCTTCTTGTATATCCGATGGCAATCTTTTTGGTCAAGACTCCACAACAATAAATTATATACCGTAAAACCATCAATCTCCTCTTGGTTAACTCCATATCACAAAAACAGACGTTGGGAGACGGCCCTCGCACGATTACGTATTGGCCACACTCGCCTAACACATGCCTATCTGATGTCACGCTCAGACCCGCCCCTATGTTCTCTATGTAACATACCTCTTTCAGTCCCGCACATTCTCTTGTCCTGTCCACGCTTTAATACAGCACGTACCTCTGCTTTTCCACACCTATCCTCCCTTCACCGACCTCCCAATATATCAGACATCCTTACAGAATCCCACAGCTTCTGCCTCGACAACCTGTTCTCCTTCCTCAGACGCATAAATATCCTTCACTTGATCTAACTCCCTTACCTAAACCACCATAACCTTTTCCCCCATCTTCAACCTTTCAACACTCCTCTAGATAGTTGATACATAGCAACTATCACCTGACATCCCCTTTACTAGACCTTCCTATAGTGCTAAATGACCACTTCTAGACTACTTTCCCTATAGTGACCGCTTCCCAGAACTCCTTTCTCCTACTTCATATGTACCACTTCTTAATCTCCCGCGCCGGTGCTTTGATAGAGCTGACTGGTGCACTTTCACTTCACTCTCTACTATCCCTACCCCTCCATCCCCCTTCTCGCCCATTTCAGATATGCTACAATGTTTCACAACCACGGTCGTAAGAGCTAGGCTGCCTATACAGCCATTCCTCGAACCTCAAGACCTTATACCTTCAAGTGTGTTCCATGGTGGAATTCTTATTGCTCCAAAGCGCTTCACTTAAAACATGCAGCCTGGAACAATTACCTCTACAAACGAGGTACCTCTAATCAGCTATCAACCCTTATCTCCTTCAAAAGAGCATCCGCCTGTCTTCGCCTACAATCCGGAACAGTACAACAAACAGCTGGAGAAATTATGTTTCCTCAATTACATATACATCTATTTCAGCTGTTTGGCGTCGGATCCATAAACTATTAGGCAAACATCCCCCACATCCAGCCCCCGTCCTCCATATTCGAGATTTTCTCATCTCTGATCCTATCCAAGTACTTAACGAACTGGGCGACTATTTCCCCGACACTTTTCTTCCATGAAGCCCATCAGAGAAAGCACTCCCATCACCTTCACCCTATCCTCTGATGAGTCTTGTAATGCTCCTTTTATTCCTCTGAACTCAATGCTGCCTTACAAACGTGCCGCAGCACTCATGAAGGCACTGACGGTATTCACGATCGTATGCTTCGACACCTCCCATCCTCTCTAGTCTTCCTATTAACTATTTTCAACCTCATATGGACGTCAGGAAATTTTCCTTCTCATTGGAGAGCTCTTATCCTAGCCTTCTTGAAACCAAATAAATCGGGTACCCTCCCTCAAGATTACCTAGCTGCTTGTGCAAACTATTAGAATGAATGGTTAACTTCTGCTTAATGTGGTACCTTGAATCTCACAATCTTCTCTCTCCTTCCCAGTTTGGTTTCCGCCGTGCCCGACGTACAGCAGACCCCCTTGCCCATTTCGAGGCATATATTACATTTGCATTTGCACGCCATGAATCCATATTTGCCATATTCTTTGACTTAGAAAAGCATATAATACCACATCGCGGTACCATATTCTCCAACAATTGTCCTCCCTTGCCATACGTGATAACACGGGTGTCTTCATAAAGTCTTTCCTCTCCAAATGTACTTTCCAGATCAAAATTGCCTCTTCCATGTCATCATCCTCTCCTCAGTTTGAAGGCTGATGTGATCCTCACAATGCAATGTGCTTAGCACCACTTTATTCCTTCTTGCTGTTAATGACATTGTCTCAGTGCTACTACCAGGAGCCCGGGCATCATTATTTGATGATTTAATCAACTACGCCTCTGGCACATCCATACCAGATCTCCGCCAATTCCTTCACTTTGCAATAACATCAGTATCTTCCTGGGTCACTAACCATGGCTTTCGCTTTTCTACCAAATAATTCTCCATCCTTTTCTCTCGCTCACGTGGAGGTCCCCAACCTCCAATACCGTTCCTCTGGCAAATTCCTTGGTATTATTTTGACTTCAAATTGTCCTGGCGAGACCATATCTTTTAGATTAAAGAAAAAGTTCATCGCCATCGAATCTTGCAAACTCTTTCCTACATATCCTGGGGTTCAGTTCGCAAAACTCTCTATTTACATGTTACCTTGATCCTCTCCACTCTAGATTATGGATGACATATCTACTCTGTCTCAACCTCCTTTCTTGCTCACGTAGATGCAATCCACCACTTCGGGTCTGCTTAGCTCTTGGCACCTTCAATTTCTCTCCAGTTGAGAGGCTGTATACTGAGTCAGGCATACCATCTATCTCTCGACGCCGTACCCTTCTCTCTCTCCGATGCTATTCTCGATCCCACCTACTCCTTCACCAAACTAACGATCCACGAACCCTGCTTCCTACCTTCACTTCTTCTCCACGTTTACCTACTCCTTTCTCCTTACGCATGGATACCCTCCTCTCCCATTCCCTCCGACATGTCCCGTTTTTTGTCCATTCCGTTCCGCTACAAATCCACCTCCAGAGCTGGTTTCGCAGTAACCTTCCCAAATCGTACTTTCAAATACACCCTCCCTCCTGAATCTAGTGTCCTTACTTCAGAACTGTATGCACCCCTTTTTGCCTTAAAACACATATACTCACTCCCTTCCTCTTTCACTAGTTTTACTGACTCCCATAACTCATTAACTCTCATAAAGTCTATGTAGTCGACCAATCCCTTTGTCTGTAAGATCCAGAACTGGTTATTCTACCTGTCCACCCGCCATAAACCTATCAGATTTTGCTGGGTACCCAGCCATGTTGGAATCCCCGGCAGTGAACAGGCAGATACTTTATCACGTTGTGCCGCTATGTCCACATCACACTAACCACACTTCTCACATATTCCAGCCACGGAATAACCGACGGCAATCTTTCTAGTCAAGTCTTCGCACTAATAATTTACATACTATAAAACTATCAATCTCCTCTTGGTCAGCTCCATTTCACCGGAAAAGACTTTGGGAGATGGCTCTCGCACACATGTATTGGCCACACCCATCTAACACACTCCTATCTAATTGCATGTTCTTATCCGCTCCTATGTCCCCTATGTAATATCCCTCTTTGAGTTCCACACATTCTGTTGTCCTCTCCACGCTTTGCTACAGCCCGCAGCCAACTATCCTCCCTTCACCGACCTCCCAACCTATCAGACATCCTTACAGAATCCAATACTTTTTGCTTTGACAACCTGTTCTCCTTCCTCAGACGCATATATAGCCTTCACTTGATCTAATTCTCTTACCTAAACTCACTGTAACCCATTCACTCATCAACTTTGCCCATCTTTAACCTTTCAATAATACTCTAGGTAGTAGGTGACGCATAGCAACTAATTACTAACTCAATCACCCTTCACCACCCTTTACTGTACCTTCCTATAGTGCTATATGACATCAGATGTCTAGCACATTTATTTTGCTTTTAACCATTAATCATTTTCTTCCCTCCCAGTATCTTGCTCGTTGCCGTGAGGGGCTTAGGAGACGGAGATTGGAGCCCTTTATAGGGATTGCCCCTACCTTGGACTTCAGCCCTTACCTCAACTAATTTTGCTTGTTCTTTTCTTCTCCTTTCTTCTTCCATATCTTCATCCTCTTCCTCTGCCCCCTTCCTTAGGTGTGATAGCAGTGCTGAAAGGATGGAAGGCTGGCTTTATGTCAATCGTGAACGGCTTTCGGGAGCCTTGGTTAATTGCCTAGCCCTTACCCCTTATGGGCACCCAGAGAGGTAGACCATTTCTTTTCCCCATTTTATTCAGGCTCACCATGGCCAATAATGAAGAGTTTTTACCCTTAACAGGGGCATTAAGGCTTGCCCCTTTATCAACTAGCCTATTTAAATTTAATTTTGATGGTTTTCCGACCCCTACCCATCCTTTGATCACAGCTCCGACCATTGATACTAATACCCCCTCCTCGACGTTTACTGACAATGCTATCCATTCTGAATCACCCACCCAGGTTATTACTCAACTTCCAAAATGCACCCCTTCCTCTCTCCTAGCATTCTCTTTTCCATCTCCTACTGCACAGTCTTCTTCAATGTCTATTCCTTATTCCCTTATTACTCTTCATCCCTACTGCAGAACTACTCCACTCCGCACCACCCCATCTTCCTCTCGCCCTCGTCCTTCTACTGCCTCTATTTCTGCAAACCTTTTGAATGCTCTCTGTAGCCCAGCCAAGTGGAATCGATTCTTTCTGATTCTCCCCACAGCCCCCTATTCTGAGAATAGCCTTCTCTTTTAACAGTGCCTCCAAAAACAAGTAGGCAATTTTACCTTTCACAGTCGCTCCGATCGTTCACGCTTTGTCACTTCTGTCACTGTTACATCTAAAATCCCAAGCTCGTGCATTATCTACCCTAACTAACCTCACTGGCAAACCCATTCCTGCCAAAATCACCCCTCTCTTAATACTTGTACTGGAACTGTTTCTATCTCACCAAATGCTTGTCCTGTCTACAACAAGGACTGGTCAGACTGTGAAAATAACTTACTTACCTGCCTTGCTGAATATGAAGCAGTGGCAGTACAGTGTTACGATATGCCACCTAAAACATCTAAAACTTTCTAAAGATGATCGAAAGGAACACTTCGCTTCTTTACCCACCCCGTATCCCTCTGTTCCTACTCCTACATTTAAAGCATCTGCAGACATCCATCCTCCTCCTCAAGTTCCTCCTACACCCTCCCAACATACCCCACCCTCTCTATCACTCCCACTTTAATACTCACACGAATCCCCTCGATCACAAGTGTCATTCTCCAGACCCCTCCCCTCCAGACATTCATCCTGATACTTCACCACCTTCCCCAGTCCCCAATTTATTATCCCCCAAGATACAATGCAATTGACTCAATCGCTCTACCCTCTTAACCTTTCCCATTTTACTAATCCCTGCTCTACTTCATTTACTTCCCCTCTTTTCCCTTTTCGTTACCATACTTTCCTATAACACCCTCTATCTTTTTACATCTAACACCCCCCCCTCTCCCCGGATTCTTCTAATTTTCCAACAGCCATCCCATATTGAAAATCGACAAAGTTTCAAGGACTAGATCAAATCTAGAAAAAATACAGACATTATGGTGTGAATTTTGAACAGATTCATCCTAAAGCTAGTGCTTGTTGCAAGCACATTTAGAAAAAAATACATATGTATCGTTTTTACAAGAAGCACAGGAAAAAAAACTAGATTTTTTATTCAGCTACAAAAAGAGCCCTAAAACGTGATAGGGACGACTACAAATGTAGTGTTTCAAAATAGCTTTTTTGTGTGTGTGTGTTCGTATATTTTCATAATTATTATTAGCTATAAGAATAATCTTCCTTTAACATTATCCTCTATCATTTACCTGCATTCCGAAGTATTGCGGAAATTCCAAGCAAGTAATAGTATCTCACTAAGCGACATTTGTCAGAGGGTCACGCTGATTTTGGGTGATTATAGGCCTACATTGACTACTTTCGGAAATTTCTTTAAAACCCCATAAAATAACATAGGTATTTTGATTTCATTTTCGAACAGAAAAACCTTTTATCTAGTTGTAACCCAGCTATATATATATCTAATTACTATATGATACATATATATAATCTTACATTTTTTTCACATACGTATCTTCACACACACATACATATGCATATACGCCTGACCATTGCTTCCTCTGTTTATTCCTCTCTTCTTGCCTCACCAGGCATTAGAATGTGTTGTCTATCTCTTCCACAAGAGCTATGTATTGTAACGCATCCATGTTCATCACCGTTCGTCACATGTTAATAACGTGACTTGTTGCGATCTTTAAACCAGTGTATAGATCAAGTAGACTCCCTGCGGGGAGCCAAGGAGCAACACCTCGCTCCGAGGAGCTGCCGCACTCCAACATCCTATTCAGTAAAGGAGTCAAGACATCTTGGTTGTCTACCTTAAACCCCTTGCTCGCCATCTACCAACTCTTGTAGGACCCAACATTTGGGGCCTAGTGCTTATATGAAGCACTTTTTGACTTTTTGGTTTATGAATATTTTGCATAGACTTGTAGAACACTATAAAAAAAAACATTTATGTCACTTTTACAAAAAGCACGGAAAAATGCAATCTTATTGCAACAAGCACTAGATTTTTCCATCAGCTATAATATGGCCCATAAAACATTTATTTCTGACTAAAATTGCGTCTGCTACAGCTTTTGAAGACTACTTGAGTTGGTCACACTTGAGTTGGGGTGTTTATCGGCGTACATTTGTCATATTTTAAAAATGGCAAATTTTGCACGGTCATTTCTCCTTTTCCTTTCCTTCTCTTCTCCAACCCCTTCTGCTAACTACTTACCGAGGTGTGAGAGCCGTGCTGAAAAGATGAAAGATTGACTGTACCAGTCATGAACGGCCTCGGGGAACCATGGGCACGGCATTCCCCTGTTTAGTCTAGCCCATACCCCTCATGGAGACCCTGAAGGCTGGAATGTTTCCCTCCATTCCATTTTCTAGTGGCATGTGGTGTGATAGGTGACCTTGTAATCTGACTGGCTGTTCTGCCCCTGAAATAGTAACCTATCCACGTTAAGTCTACTGATTCGCTTCTGGATCAGGGTCTGCTGAATACAGAGGCGGGGCTTCCATGGTGGCACGAGGGGGGGGAGGGTGGCACCCGCTCGTCTGCAATCTGCGCACGGTGTGCCCCCCCCCCCCCAATGGTTATTGCCTCGTCGTAACGTCAATTATTGCGTAAAGTTCTTTACCGAGGCTGCACGTTAAACAAAGCTGAAACCTTGTTTGATTAGACAATGTTAAGAACTCATGAAGGTTTTTATTTTGGAAAAAAAGGAGGGGCTCCGCGCATGAACTCGTGTAACTTCACCAGCCACGTACTTTCTTTTTTACAACGGTGATGCTCCTTGGTGCTAACTTCTGTTCCACGTGAGCCTAATTTGGTTCAGTTTGCCTGGGAAATTGTTCTTAAACAACACTGTGTTTGCCTTTAGTTAGCTCTCCATCTGAATAAATGTAAACATCTCTCCACTGTTTCAATAGGCTAACGTTAGCATCCTTCGTATGTTTTGCGACATGAATTAACAGTCAACATCAGAGTATCTTACCATGTTGCCACTGTGATGTAACAGTACAAATAACATCTTGCTTATCCTTGTGTTTGTGGACACGATTTCAGTGTAAACTACAGTATGAAACGGAGGCAGGGATATATCTCCAATTTCTTCACTAAGAAAAAAATATAGCGGGGAGAGTGCGAGGGAGTGTGAGAGTCAGATTCAGGATGAATGCAGCCAGACAGCTAACACAGACCAAAATTCCCAGGGCTAGACCAGCACTCATGGACTTCCAGGTGAAAATGCAGGTATTAGGGAAATGCCTTCAAATGTGTAATGTGGTGTTCTGCACGATTACAGTTATTTAGTAAATGAACGAATTTAAATAACTTTTAATCACGTTAGTGAACAAGTGCAATACACTTAAACTTCTATATTTGTTAATTAAACAGTTCATATATTTATGCTATGCACTTAATATTGTGTATTTGTTAAACAGTTCATATATTCATGCTATGTATTATTTTTAAAATAATTATGTACACTTTATAAAAAAAAAAAATCATGTAACTGTTCAATATAAATATTGAAGTGGGCAGCCTTAATTTTTGTTACTTTTGGGCGACCCCCCCCCCCCAGCTTTATTGTTATCCCCAACCAGAAAATTCTCTGGACCCGCCCCTGCCTGAATATCAAGAGGACTTCCTAGTTCAAAAGCTTTCTCCAGATCTTGGAATACTACCACATATGTGACAGTGTTGATTGTGCTCAAGAGCGTGGCCATGATGTGGGCTGTGCTCATGTCCCTTGTAAACCCATGGAAGTGTTCATGTAGGGGTCCCAGTTTCAATGGAGCCGGTTTAGTACCGTCCTCTCAAGCCGGCTTGCTCAGACAGCTGAGAGATGATGCGATATTCCCTGACTCCTTTAGTTTTAGGATGGGAACTATATGTTAGCCCTCTTCTAGCTCAAGAGTAAAAGTTTCCCAGGATGGGTTGCTGGAATGCAAACTCGCCAATCAGGCCTTGGTGGGAAATGATAGGGTAGGAGATTCCATCAGAGCCCGGGGATGAGAATTGTTTTTGTATGTCTGCCTGGTTGTAGACGTTCTTGGTTTGTCCTCAATTCAGCTGCTAGACTGTGCTACTTGTTCTCGCAGAGAACTCGAACACCAGCCAGTTTGCCTCCAATTGAGGGTCTTGTTTGTATGTGGGGACTAGTAATAGTCTGTGCGACGCCCTGATTTATGGCATCGACAATTCTGGCCTCAAGCATATCCACGTTTTCACTCTGCAGGGGTTCATTGCATCTGAGGCAGCAGGCCAGGGTATTCTGAATGGTTTGCCAGTTGGCTTTGTCTGCTTTCCATCTAGGATTGTGCTGTGGTATTTGGGTTGGACCAGCATCCAATAGGGTGGTACCAATCACTTGCAACAGTCCCATCGGTACACCATCTGATTCTCAGAGCTGTGTCAAAGGTGAGGTCTAGAACCCCCTCTGCCCCCTTGACATGCGTTGGTTCTTTGGTGTTAAGAAAGGCGATTCAGAGAATGACAAGCACGTCGGCTATGTGATAACCTGCCACGTCTGATTCCCTTTAGGGAGCCAGGATGGGGCGGTGTGCATTGAAGTCTCCTCATGATCACTCGGTCCTCTGCCGCGGTAACACAGTCCTTGCCGATGTCTAAGCTCCTACAGCCTGGCCGGCTGCACTTATTGTACTGCGTGCAAGGACTTGGCCAATGTTAGAGCAAGAAGGGGAGTCTCGCTCTGAGGTGGAGTAGGATCTGGTTTGGATGCGTCCAGCTTCTTCCCCTTCAAGGCTGCAGCAGTCTGGGTCATTGCTGTCATGGCGACCCAGACTGTCTTCACCGCCTACTCACTCGACCTTCACAAAGCTGTTGCTACTGCAGTGACTGCAACACTCAGCAGGATTGTCATATGACATCTTTCTTGCCAAAGAGGAATTGATCCGCTCTTGGGGATGATCTTTATTCCTTTGATTCTTTTTGTGCACTGGATGAGGTCGGGCACGAATGGCATTGCCAGGGACTTTAGTCAAAGTATATAATACTTTAGCTTGGGATTCGGCGATTGGGGCGGCATCGGAAGAAAACTTTGCCTGCTTGTTTTGGAGGCATTACTGTAAGAAATCCCATTAAGCTGGGCCAAAGAGAGTACTCAAAAGAGCTGTAGGGATGGGAGTAGTAGAAGGGCGGGGTCTTGTGGAAGAGGTGTTGAGTTAAGGCAAGGTGAATGGTTGATGGTTAATGGTTAAAAAACAAAATAAATATGCTAGACATTTAAGGTCATATAGCAGTATAGGAAGGTAAAGGTGGTCAAGGGTGATAGACTGTTATGCGTCGACTATCGAGAGTAATATTGAAAGGTTAAAGATAGATATAGGAATTGATGAGTGAATGGGTTATGGTGGGTTTAGGTAAGGGGATTAGATTAAGTGAAGGATATGTATGCGTCTGAGGAAGAAGAACTGGTTGTCAAAGCAGAAAGTGTGGGATTCTGTAAGGATGTTTCATAGGTTGGGAGGTCAGTGAAGGAAGGATAGGTGGGGGGGAAAGCAGAGGTGCGAGCTGTAGCAAAGCGTGAACAGGACAACAGAATGTGTAGAACTGAAAGAGGGACATTGCATCCTGTGGGCTGTGTTGAGAGGGAGTAGGAGGAAGGGGTGTAGGGAGAATATGAATAGCAGGAGGGTGGATAACGGCAGTAGTTGGACCGGAGGGGGATTGGTTGTGTTGGGAGGGAGTAGGAGGAAGGGGTGTATGGGGAATATGAGTAGGAGGATGATATCGGCAGTCACTTTGAGTGTGGAGGGAGCGGGAGTTGTAGAAAGACAAAGGTTTTCTTTTGAGGGGGGAAGAGGTGACTGGTGTCTGAGGAGTAAAGGCAAAGGTAGGTGGAGATGAGTGTGTGGTAGGAGGAGGAGTGGAACGTTTAGTCTGTCTGCTGCAGGTAGGGAGGGTGGGAAGGTGTTGGAGGTGTAGCTGAGATTGGAGTGTCTGGATGTAGAGTGTCAAAAGAATTTGATTGAGGAAGGTAGGAGGTAGAAGTGGGGAAGTAATATGTAGGTATAGGGGAGGGTGTAGGAACATCTTGGGAGGGGAGGGGCAGAGCGAGCGACATTACTGTAGGTGAATCAGCCCATATCAAATACATTATAAGGGCCGCCGCAGTTGGCACATGTGCGTTATTGTGCAGAGCAGTTTGATCGGTTATGACCAGGTTGGGCACATAAGGGGTATTGGGGTTTGGAAAGCCAGTGTTTGGCAGGTTGTCTTAAACGCCAAAAGTTTTGACAGTGACGGGGAGGAGGTTGATATGGTTGAACAGGGAGGAATTCTCCACCAATGTAGAAATTAAATGGAAGGTCATTTGTACGGAAAGTAATTTCGGCAATTTTGGTGGGGTTCTTACGATGACCTCTAGAAGGAATGGAGTAGCGCTGCACTGATATCACATCACGGTCTTTGAGGCAGGCGAGTAAATCTCCACAATCTGACCAATCTTTCGTATCGACAGGGTACTTGCCGGGGGGAGAGAGACACTCCAAGTACAAGTATTAAAGGTTGGATAAGATTCTGCAGGAATGGGGTTGCCAGAGAAATCAGAGTTGATAATGCTATAGCTTGGGTTTCAGATGTAACTGTACCAAGACGGGAACGATCGGGTCGGATACGGAAAGGGACTTTGCCTACTTTGACATAGCTGAAAGAGGTGTTGCCTGTGTAAGGAGCTGTTGGGGGAATCATGAAAAATCGGTCCCATTTAGCTTGGCTGAATAGAGTATTGAATATATTTGTAGGGTTTGTTGTAGAAGGACGGGGACATGTGGAAGAGGGAGTATTGTTGAGTGGGGGTAGTATTACGGAGAGACGAAGAATAAGGCTGTAAGGTAGTAATAAGGGAAGATGAGGTGATTGGTGAAGAAGATTGTGGGGATAGAGTTGAGGAAGTTGAAGAAGTTGGGAGAGTAGGTCTCGATTTGGGTGGATAATGCACTAGTAGGCATTGAGGAGTGGGTAGTAATTGTAGTGTTCAGAGTAGTGGTCAAAGGAGAGCCTGGAGCCGGGGAGCCGGGAGAGTTTGAATCGGTGGGGCTATTTGATGAAGGGGCAAACCTTATTGCCTGTAATATGAGCATTACTTCTTCATTGTTGGCCATGTTCGGGAAATAATCAGTGCACCCCTCAGGGTTCCCTTAAGGGGTAAGGGCTAAACAACAAAACAGGAGAATACTGTGCCCATGGTTCCCGCCGGCCGTTCAGGACTGGCACAAAGTCAGCCTTTCATCCTTTCAGCACGGCTCTTACACCTTCAGTATATAGTAATAGGGGTTGGAGAAGGGATGGAAACAAAAGAGCTGGAGGGAGACAAAAACACGCAAAATTAGTTGAGTCAAGG